>NW_025230055.1:16220-16854 GCF_018294505.1 Triticum aestivum | reverse complement strand
AAAAAAATGAAATCCCTTTGTAACAGACAAGTTTCCGTATGAAACCCTGATACTTCGAAAGAGATTGTCCGTTTTGTACACGAAGTGCATCCAGTTTTTGCCGTAACCCTCTCTACTTTCTTGCACATGCTATGTGGGTCAAATGATGATACCATGCCAACTTTCAACCTTTTCAGAGTTCATTTGAAATGCTTTTCAATTTCAGGGTCTTATAGCTCAAAATAACCAGTAAATGCATGAAAAATAACAAATGAAGTCAGAAAGGGTTCAAAATGGATGATGCGGCTTTGAATGGTGCATTTTGAGCACAGAAAAACTATGGAGTTCAAATAAGTTCAAAAAAATGAAATCCCTTTGTAACAGACAAGTTTCTGTATGAAACCCAGATACTTCGAAAGAGATTGTCCGTTTTGTACACGAAGTGCATCCAGTTTTTGCCGTAACCCTCTCTACTTTCTTGCACATGCTATGTCGGTCAAATGATGATACCATGCCAACTTTCAACCTTTTCAGAGTTTATTTGAAATGCTTTTCAATTTCAGGGTCTTATAGCTCAAAATAATCAGTAAATGCATGAAAAATAACAAATGAAGTCAGAAAGGGTTGAAAATTGATGATGCGGCTTTGAATGGTG
>NW_025230055.1:9234-11545 GCF_018294505.1 Triticum aestivum | reverse complement strand
CAGACAAGTTTCCGTATGAAACCCTGATACTTCGAAAGAGATTGTCCGTTTTGTACACGAAGTGCATCCAGTTTTTGCCGTAACCCTCTCTACTTTCTTGCACATGCTATGTGGGTCAAATGATGATACCATGCCAACTTTCAACCTTTTCAGAGTTCATTTGAAATGCTTTTCAATTTCAGGGTTTTATATCTCAAAATAATCAGTAAATGCATGAAAAATAACAAATGAAGTCAGAAAGGGTTGAAAATTGATGATGCGGCTTTGAATGGTGCATTTTCAGCACAAAAAAACTATGGAGTTCAAATAAGTTCAAAAAAATGAAATCCCTTTATAACAGACAAGTTTCCGTATGAAACCCTGATACTTCGAAAGAGATTGTCCGTTTTATACACGAAATGCATCCAGTTTTTGCCGTAACCCTCTCTACTTTCTTGCACATGCTATGTGGGTCAAATGATGATACCATGCCAAATTTCAACCTTTTAAGAGTTCATTTGAAATGCTTTTCAATTTCAGGGTCTTATAGCTCAAAATAATTAGTAAATGTATGAAAAATAACAAATGAAGTCAGAAAGGGTTGAAAATTGATGATGTGGCTTTGAATGGTGCATTTTGAGCACAGAAAAACTATGGAGTTCAAATAAGTTCAAAAAACAGAAACCCCTTTGTAACAGACGAGTTTCCGTATGAAACCCTGATACTTCGAAAGAGATTGTCCATTTTGTACACGAAGTGCATCCAGTTTTTGCCGTAACCCTCTCTACTTTCTTGCACATGCTATGTGGGTCAAATGATGATACCATGCCAACTTTCAACCTTTTGAGAGTTCATTTGAAATGCTTTTCAATTTCAGGGTTTTATATCTCAAAATAATCAGTAAATGCATGAAAAATAACAAATGAAGTCAGAAAGGGTTGAAAATTGATGATGCGGCTTTGAATGGTGCATTTTCAGCACAGAAAAACTATGGAGTTCAAATAAGTTCAAAAAAATGAAATCCCTTTATAACAGACAAGTTTCCGTATGAAACCCTGATACCTCGAAAGAGATTGTCCGTTTTATACACGAAATGCATCCAGTTTTTGCCGTAACCCTCTCTACTTTCTTGCACATGCAATGTGGGTCAAATGATGATACCATGCCAACTTTCAACCTTTTAAGAGTTCATTTGAAATGCTTTTCAATTTCAGGGTCTTATAGCTCAAAATAATTAGTAAATGTATGAAAAATAACAAATGAAGTCAGAAAGGTTGAAAATTGATGATGTGGCTTTGAATGGTGCATTTTGAGCACAGAAAAACTATGGAGTTCAAATAAGTTCAAAAAACAGAAACCCCTTTGTAACAGACGAGTTTCCGTATGAAACCCTGATACTTCGAAAGAGATTGTCCATTTTGTACACGAAGTGCATCTAGTTTTTTCCGTAACCCTCTCTACATTCTTTCACATGCTATGTGGGTCAAATGATGATACCATGCCAACTTTCAACCTTTTCAGAGTTCATTTGAAAAGCTTTTCAATTTCAGGGTCTTATAGCTAAAAATAACCAGTAAATGCATGAAAAATAACAAATGAAGTCAGAAAGGGTTGAAAATGGATGATGCGGCTTTGAATGGTGCATTTTGAGCATAGAAAAACTATGGAGTTCAAATAAGTTCAAAAAAATGAAATCCCTTTGTAACAGACGAGTTTCCGTATGAAACCCTGATACTTCGAAAGAGATGTCCGTTTTGTACACGAAGTGCGTCCAGTTTTTGCCGTAACCCTCTCTACTTTCTTGCACATGCTATGTGGGTCAAATGATGATACCATGCCAACTTTCAACCTTTTCAGAGTTTATTTGAAATGCTTTTCAATTTCAGGGTTGTAACACCCTGAGAATCATGCTACAGTAACCCCCTGTGATTAAGCTAATCATGTTGCTAAACAGGGCTTGATCACATTTGAATCACACCCTTTTCAAACTCCTAGTTCAAACTTCAAATAAATTTAAAAGTGGAAAATAAAAGTTTTCAAAAATTTAAACAAAAATGTTCGGTGGGTGCTAAATAGTACACTGGTAATTATGGTGGAGAAAATACATTTTTATAAAACACCTAAATACTTTTAAAATGAAATAAAACAGAAAAGAAAATAAACAAATAAAAAGAAAACGGAAAACAGAACAAACAGAGCAGAAAAAGAAAAAGGAGAAGCCCTTCCCCCCCCCCCACTGGACCCGTGGCCCATCTGGACCGAACCCCCGGCCCAAACTGGGCCGCCACCCCCCCGACCCCCGGCCGAGCCCACTCTCCCCCTCGCCCCCTTC
>NW_025230055.1:0-8860 GCF_018294505.1 Triticum aestivum | reverse complement strand
CACGCCCCCGCTCGTCCCTCGGCCTCTGCGCCTCCCCCCCGCTAGATCCACCTCCCTCTCCCCTTCGTTCCCCTCTGCCCGAGCGCGCTCGCCGCCGTTCACCGTCGAACTCACGGCCACCGTGCCCCAATCGCCACCTCGCCGTGTCGTACGCCGTCGCCGCCCTCGACTACGTCACCTCCGCCTCTCCGTTGGAGCTTGGAGCCACTGCACCGGCCGCAACGAGCTCGTATTCAACCTTCGGCCGCCGATGATCGCCGCCCCGTTTCGCCGCCTCGAGCCTCCCCGAGCACGCTACCTTCCCCCTACAGCCTCGCAGTGAGCCTCTCCTTCTCCTCCCCCTCTCCGTTAGCTCGCCCGCGCTCCGTAGCTGCTCCCCCACGCGCGCCCGAACACCGCGGAGCTCGCCGCCGGCGGGTCTCTGGTGACCTTTTGGTCCCGGGCTCAAGCCCGTTGCACTCCCCACCGTCCATAGATGCCCCCCAGCCCCTCCGCTTGCTCGATAGGCCGCCGTAGCCGCGTTTCCGTCGGGCACTCGTAACACCTCGCCGCCGGCGAGCTCGTAGCGCTCGCCCCCGGCCGTTCCAGCCCCTCCGACCACCGCAGTTGGACGCGCGACGCCGAGCCGCGTCGAACGCGCCCAGCCACGCCCCCGCAAACCCACCGTAGCGCAAACCCGCACCCCCTCCCGAGCCACGCCACCGCGTTTGGCTCGCCGGAGCCGCTCCGGCGCCGGCCGCCGACGTGGCTGGCCTGGGGCCACCCCAGTGCCCCTGCCAGTGGCCCCCACGGGCCCCAGTTGACTGGGTTGACCCAGTCAACTGCTGACTGGGCAGACCCAGTCACTGACATGCGGGCCCCGCCGCAAAATTAAAAAAAGAAAAGAAAAAGAAAAATGTTTTACAAATAAAAATAATTAAATTAACTAATCACTCACTGACATATGGGGCCCACCCCTCTAATTAGATTGTTAGATTAGTTTAACTAAATATTAGACTAACAGAGGCTGACATGTGGGTCCCACTGGACCCACCTGTCTGGTTTGACTGGTCAGCCGACCTGTTGACCTGCTGACGTCAGCATTGCCTCATGCTGACATCATAATTCATTTTTGCTGAATATAAATAATTCCAGAAATTCAAATAATCTTTGAAAATTCATATCTTTTAAACCGTAACTCGGATGAAAATGTTTTCTATATGAAAGTTGCTCAGAACGACGAGACGAATCCGAATACGCAGTCCGTTCGTCCACCACACCTCCCTAACCTATCGAACTAGCAACTTTCCCCCTCCGGTCCGTCTGTCCGAAAACGCGAAACATCGGGAATACCTCCCGGATGTTCCCGCCCTTCGCCGGTACCACCTACTGTCGCGTTAGGACACACCTAGCACCGTTCATTGTCATGTCACGCATCGTCATGCTTATGTTTGCATTGTATTTACTGTTTCTTCCCCCTCTTCTCTCCGATAGACTACGAGACCGACACTGCTGCTGCCCAGTTCGACTACGGAGTTGACGACCCCTCCTACTTGCCAGAGCAACCAGGCAAGCCCCCCCCTTGATCACCAGATATCGCCTATACTTCTCTATACTGCTTGCATTAGAGTAGTGTAGCATGTTACTGTTTTCCGATATCCTATTCTGATGCATAGCCTATCCTTGCTACTATTGTTGTTACCTTACCTGCAATCCTACATGCTTAGTCTAGGATGCTAGATTTCCATCAGTGGCCCTACATTCTTGTCCGTTTGCTGTGCTATACTATCGGGCCGTGATCACCTGGGCGGAGATCGCGGGTATATACTTATATGCTATATACATGACACATGTGATGATTTAAGTCGGGTCGGCTCGTAGGAGTACCCGCGAGTGGATCTTTGTGGCGAAGCGACAGGGCAGGTTGAGACCGCCTAGGTGAGAGGTGGGCCTGGCCCTGGTCGGCGTTCGCGGTTACTTAACACGTTTAACGAGATCTTGGTATTTGATCTGAGTCTGGCCATTTGGTCTATACGCACTAACCATCTACGTGGGAGTAGTTATGGGTATCCCGGCGTCGTGGTATCAGCCGAAGCCTTCTTGACGTCAGCGACTGAGTGGCGCGCGCCGGATTGGACTGGAACGCCACTAGGCTAGGTCTGCTTCCGGCCGCGTACGCAACGTGCAGGTGTGCATAGGGCGATGGGCCCAGACCCCTGCGCGCATAGGGTTAGACCGGCGTGCTGACCGCTCTGTTGTGCTTAGGTGGGGCTGCGACGTGTTGATCTTACGAGGCCGGGCATGACCCAGAAAAGTGTGTCCGGCCAAATGGGATCGAGCGTGTTGGGTTATGTGGTGCACCCCTGCAGGGAAGTTTATCTATTCGAATAGCCGTGTCCCTCGGTAAAAGGACGACCCGGAGTTTTACCTTGACCTTATGACAACTAGAACTGGATACTGAATAAAATACACCCTTCCAAGTGCCAGATACAACCCGGTGATCGCTCTCTAACAGGGTGACGAGGAGGGGATCGCCGGGTAGGATTATGCTATGCGATGCTACTTGGAGGACTTCAATCTACTCTCTTCTACATGCTGCAAGATGGAGGCTGCCAGAAGCGTAGTCTTCGACAGGACTAGCTATCCCCCTTTTATTCTGGCATTCTGCAGTTCAGTCCATTGATATGCCCCTTTACACATATACCCATGCATATGTAGTGTAGCTCCTTGCTTGCGGGTACTTTCGATGAGTACTCACGGTTGCTTCTCTCCCTCTTTCCCCCCTTCCTATCTATTTGATTGTCGCAACCAGATATTGGAGTCCAGGAGCCAGACGCCACCGTCGACGACGACACCTACGACACTGGAGGTGCCTACTACTACGTGCAGGCCGCTGACGACGACCAGGAGTAGTTAGGAGGATCCCAGGCAGGAGGCCTACGCCTCGTTCGATCTGTACCCCAGTTTGTGCTAGCCTTCTTAAGGCAAACTTGTTTAACTTATGTCTGTACTCAGATATTGTTGCTTCCGCTGACTTGTCTGTGATCGAGCACTTGTATTCGAGCCCTCGAGGCCCCTGGCTTGTATTATAATGCTTGTATGACTTATTTATGTTGTAGAGTTGTGTTGTGATATCTTCCCGTGAGTCCCTGATCGTGATCGTACACATTTGCGTGCATGATTAGTGTACGGTCAAATCGGGGGCGTCACAAGTTGGTATCAGAGCCGACTGCCTATAGGAATCCCCCTTTCCACACTCCTTGGCCGAAGTCGAGTCTAGACATTACAAAACTTTTACTAACATGGCTGCGTGTCTTACGGGCCCACGTCGCCATTGGGTGGTACTAGGATCTTTTACTCCTCGACCTTTACTCTGGGACTCTGAACTCTCTTCTACTCGGGTTAAACGAATTTACTAACTCTAACACTAGGACCCCATGACCGCGTTCACCCCAAAGATGGATAAGCCATAGAGGTTTCTCAAAATAGTATTTAGAACAACTCACACACTGTCATTTGACTCCTTTGTAACGTCTTTGCTTTCAGATGGAACCCACGAGGCAGGTCGTTCGCCACACGATGGCCATTGGTGCCTCGGGATCACCTGCGGTGCTAACTGAGATGATGACCTATCTGGGTTATCGCTGGCACCCTGAGTACACCGTCTACGAGGAGTACCAGGACTTTAACCAGGAGCAGTACCGTGCCATCGTCCACCTCTACTCTCGGGAGTATGACTCCACTACTGTGCTGCACACCGCACATGGTGTTGGTGTGACCATCGATATGGCTGTCCACGATGCTGCCTATGCTGCTCTGACACGTCTTCGTGGAGAGTATCGGGAGTTGGACACCTCCCCTTTCAGGCACATTGCTATCGCCTCTGATGTTGGTGCGGAGGGATACTTTACTGCTGCCTACTCCACTGTCACACGAGAGCCCTTCTACCATCAGCACCTGGTTCTGCATGCTGATGGGCTGGATCGAGCTAACCGAGCTCTTCGCCACGAGATGTACACCACCCGTCAGCACCTTTACCGTGCTCTGACGCTGCGGCACCCCTTTGTCCGGTCTGGACAGGTACCGCGTACTGCGATCTACCCAGCCAGGACCGTGATGCCCCACGGTGTCGGTTGGCCAGAGGTGGGAGGCTACTCTCCCGCACTTGGTCCTCTTCTGCCACCTGAGCGTCGGGCTCTACACCTGAGTATCCGCGGCCCCCAGTCTACTGACGTCGAGGGCTATCCGTTGCCTCACTACCAGCTGTCGGGCTACGATTACCTCCACAGTACCTCTTGGGAATGATGTAGGCTTGCTTGTAGTATTAGCTGCAGTCGCCGCGAGCCTGTGTGCCGCCTATGATGTTTTAGTCTATGTACTGAACTCTATGTACTGAACTCTATGCATGACCCCTTTTGTAAAGTTATGCCGACTACTATGTAGTAGCTATCGTGCTCCTTTCATTATGCATGTTTCATCATGAATGATTCTTGTCATTGCAAATTTCTCAATGCTGAACTACCCCTGTTATATATTAGCAGGATGGTTAGGCCAGGTGGTCGTGGTCGTGGTGGCGATGCCCCACCACCACCTGAGTACATGGCTGGTATGATCCAACAGTTTGAACTGAACCGCCAATTCATGGAAAATATGATGGCTCAGTTCCCTCGCCCCAATATGAACCAGCAGCCAGCTCAAGTGACTCTTCAAGATTTCATACGCCTCAACCCAACCATCTACCGCAGCTCAACTCAGCCTCTGGATGCTGATGACTGGCTCCGTGACATCACCTATGAGATGGAGTCTGCTGATGTAGCCCCTGCCAGCTATGTTACCTTTGCTTCCTTCTTCTTGAAGGGACCCGCAGCTCAATGGTAGGACAGCCACAGGCGTACTCTGCCAGCTGGAACAATCATCACCTGGCCAGACTTCCAAGCTGCTTTCCGTGCCTGCTTCATTCCTCAAGGAGTCATGGACCGGAAGAAGCGTGAGTTCCGCAACCTCACCCAAGGCAACAAAACTGTTGAAGCTTATCAGCGGGAGTTTCTGGACTTGTCCCGCTATGCTGAAGAGGACATTGCAACTGATGCACGCAGACAGGAGAAGTTCCGTGATGGCCTTCAAGCTGACATCAAGCTCGCACTTCTAGTGCATGACTTTGCTGATTTCTCCACCTTGGTGAACAAGGCCATCAATGTCGAAACTGGTCTGCAGGAATACCAGAGCTCTCACAGGCGCAACCGTGACACGGGCTCATCTTCGGGCTCGCCCGCACAGAAGCGTAAGATATGGATCCCGAACAGCATGTACCGTCCAAATGCATCTGCCCCAAGGCAGACCTATGCTGCACCTCGTCTGCCTCCACCACCATCTAGGCAGTCAAGACTTCCAGCTCCACCATCCCAAGCTCCTGTTCCCACTCCGAATAATGGCTTGTGCTTCAGGTGTGGTCAACCAGGACACCGTGCTAGAGAATGCAACCAGAACCAGAATCAACTGGCCCTTCCAGCAACTGGCCGTGGTAACAATCAGCCTCGCAACAACAATGCTAAGTCTTATGGTCGTGCTCATGCCAACCACGTTGATCTCAACGAAGCTCAAGACCAGCCTGCTACTGTGATGGGTACACTCCTCGTAAATTCAGTACCAGCATCCGTTTTATTTGATACAGGTGCATCGCATTCATTCATGTCAGAAGATTTTGCATACAAGCACGACATTAAATGTGAGGAGATGAACACCTCTGTATTGGTCAAAACCCCCGTGGGACAGTGTCAAACCTCCTTGGTTGGCATCGATGTCCCCGTGGAAATCGAAGGGCTGGAATTCTATGCCTCTCCCATTATCCTGAAGTCGTCTAACATCGACCTCATTTTGGGTATGGATTGGTTGAAAGAGCATACTGCTTCTATAGTTTGCGCCACTAAAACCGTCCATCTGCTACACCCTTCAGATGAAATAGTTGCTTACCAAGCTCATCTGGTGCAAAATGCCGAGGCAAGGCTCTATGCATTGAATGCATTGAACGCTGCACCACTCGAGGGCATTGAGAACATTCCCGTCGTGCGTGAATTCCTCGACGTCTTCCCTAAAGAACTTCCAGGGATTCCCCCTGCTAGAGCTGTCGAATTCATCATCGACTTGAAACCAGGCACCACTCCTATAGCCAAGCGACCCTACAAAATGCCGCCGCATGAACTCCTTGAGCTTAAGGAGGAAATCGACAAATCTCTTCGCAAAGGATTTATTCGCCCAAGTTGCTCTCCTTGGGGAGCACCTTCTCTCTTTGTCAAGAAGAAGGATGGGACAAACCGGTTAGTTCAAGACTACCGTCCTATAAACCAAGCCACCATTCAGAATAAATACCCTCTTCCTCGGATCAATGATCTGTATGATCAACTGGCGGGTTCGTCAGTGTTCTCTAAGCTCGACTTGAGGTTGCGCTACCACCAGATTCGTGTTCGAGAAGAGGATATCCCAAAGACCGCCTTCGTGACTCGCTATGGTTCATACGAGTACACCGTCATGTTTTTCGGTTTAACCAATGCTCCAGCCACCTTCTCTCGTCTGATGAACTATATATTCATGGATTACCTCGACAAGTTCGTTTCTTTATCTGGATGATATCCTAGTATTTTCCAAGAACGAAGAAGAACATGCTGAACATCTTCGACTTGTGCTGGAAAAGCTACGAGAGCATCAACTATATGCCAAGTTCTCCAAATGTGAATTCTGGCTACCCGAAGTAACCTATCTCGGGCATGTTATCTCTAAGGATGGTATTGCCGTCAACCCTGAACGAGTTCAGGCTATTCTTGATTGGACTCCTCCCAAGAACGTTAAGCAAGTCAGAAGTTTTCTCGGTCTCGCCAGCTATTGCCGTCGATTTGTCGAGAACTTCTCTAAGATCGCCAGGCCTCTGACTAACCTGTTGCATAAGGGTGTCAAGTTCCAATGGACAGACAAATGTCAGGAAAGTTTCCAGGCACTCAAAGACAAGTTGACTTCTGCCCCAGTTCTAGCTCCACCTGATACTAAGAAGGACTTCGTCATTTAGTGCGACGCTTCCCGTCAAGGATTAGGCTGTGTCCTAATGCAAGACCGCAAAGTGATTGCTTATGCCTCTCGGCAATTGCGCCCTCACGAAGAGAACTACCCAGTTCACGACCTCGAACTTGCTGCTGTCATTCATGCGCTGAAGCAGTGGCGACATTACCTTCTCGGTAATCGTTGCGAGATCTTCACTGACCACCAAAGTCTGAAATATCTGTTTACTCAGCCAGATCTGAACCTCCGTCAACAGAGATGGATGGAGCTTGTTGCGGACTTTGACTTGGGTATTTCCTATACGCCAGGCAAGGCTAATGTAATGGCTGATGCCTTGAGCCGCAAGTCTTACTGCAACCACCTCCAGGTTCATAAAGTTCAGCCCTCGCTTGTTGAAGAATTCAGGAAGCTGAACCTCCATATTGTTCCTCCGGGTGCACTCGCTCCCCCTCCTAAGGACTTTGGCAAGGTGAACCTCCACGTTGTTACCCAGGGTTCCCTCAATACCCTAGTTGCTAAACCAGATCTCGTGGATAGCATCAAAAGGCTACAGAAGTATGACTCTGAAGCCCACAAGATTAAGCGCTACCTCGCAGAAGGAAAGCCCTCATTCTTCACCATTGCTGAAGATGGCACCTTATACTTCAAGGGCCGCCTAGTGGTGCCATGTGCAGAGAAAAACCTGGATATGACACAGGAAGTTATGAAAGAAGCTCATGATACGCCTCTATGTATCCACCCTGGTAGTACAAAGATGTACCAAGACATCCGTCAGAGATTCTGGTGGTCTAATATGAAGCAAGCCATTGCTCGTTATGTTGCTGAGTGTGACGTTTGCCGTCGTATCAAAGCAGAACATAAAAGGCCTGCTGGAACTCTGCAACCTATCTCTATTCCTGAATGGAAATGGGACCATGTTGAGATGGACTTCGTCACTGGATTTCCCAAATCACAGAAAGGTAATGATGCTATTCTTGTCGTCATTGACCGGCTTTCCAAAGTTGCACATTTCTTGGCAGTCAAAGAAACGATCACTGCTAGCCAGTTGGCAACGCTCTATATGTCCAGGATTGTTTCACTCCACGGTATTCCATTGGTTATCAGCTCAGACCGTGGTAGCTTATTCACTTCAAGATTCTGGGCAAGTTTCCAAGAAGCTATGGGAACTCATCTGTCATTCAGTACTGCGTTTCATCCTCAATTGCAAGGACAAGTTGAACGCGTCAATCAAGTTCTCGAAGACATGCTTCGAGCTTGCGTTATTTCCTTCGGCAAGAAATGGGAGGAATCTCTCCCGTATGCTGAGTTCTCTTATAATAATAGCTATCAAGCTAGTATGAAGATGGCCCCCTTCGAAATGTTATATGGACGAAAGTGCCGAACCCCTCTGAACTGGTCAGAAACTGGGGAACGTCCACTCTTCGGTCCGGATATTATCCAAGATGCCGAAGAACAAGTCCGCATTATTCGTGAGAATCTCAAGACTGCTCAGTCACGTCAGAAGAGTCAGTATGACCGTCATCATAAAGACATGGTCTATCAACCTGGCGAAAAGGCTTATCTTCGAGTCACACCTATGAAGGGTGCTCACCGCTTCGGGATCAAGGGCAAACTAGCTCCTCGCTATATTGGCCCATTCACTATTCTCGAAAGGCGTGGAAAAGTGGCATACCAACTGGAGCTACCGCCGAACCTTTCTCAGGTTCACGATGTGTTCCATGTGTCACAGCTCCGCCGTTGCTTCAAGGATCCAATCCGAGCTGTGGATCATGAAGTGCTCGAATTGCAGCAAGACCTCTCCTATAAGGAGCATCCGGTCCGCATTCTCGACCAA
>NW_025230054.1:16297-16861 GCF_018294505.1 Triticum aestivum | reverse complement strand
TGAAAATGTTGGAACTTGGCATGGTATCATAATTTCACCCGCATAGAATGTACAAAAGAGTAGAGAGGGTCACGGCGAAAACTGGATGCACCTCGTGTACAAACTGGACAATCTCTTTCGGAGTATCAGGGTTTCGGACAAGAACTCATGTGTTACACGGGCACTTCAATGTTTTTCAAACTTTTTTGAACTCCAGCCTATTTTGGATTCAGTATGCATCATTCAAAGCGACGTCATCAATTTCCAACACGTTGTGACATCATTCGCTGTTTTTCAGTCATTTACCGATTTGTTTAGAGAGCTAAATGACGGTGAAATTGAAAATCACTACAAAATGAACTCTGAAAATGTTGGAACTTGGCATGGTACCATCATTTCACCCGCATAGCATGTGCAAAATAGTAGAGAGGGTCACGGCGAAAACTGGACGCACCTCGTGTACAAACTGGACAATCTCTTTCGGAATATGAGGGTTTCGGACGAGAACTCATCTGTTACACGGGCACTTCAATGTTTTTTAAACTTTTTTGAACTCCAGCCCATTTTTGCGTTCAGTATGCATCA
>NW_025230054.1:15709-16287 GCF_018294505.1 Triticum aestivum | reverse complement strand
ATTTGCTGTTTTTCAGTCATTTACCGATTTGTTTAGGGAGCTAAATGACGGTGAAATTGAAAATCACTACAAAATGAACTCTGGAAATGTTGGAACTTGGCATGGTATCATCATTTCACCCGCATAGCATGTGCAAAACAGTAGAGAGGGTCACGGCGAAAACTGGACGCACCTCGTGTACAAACTGGACAATCCCTTTCGGAATATCAGGGTTTCGGACGAGAACTCATCTGTTACACGGGCACTTCAATGTTTTTTAAACTTTTTTGAACTCCAGCCTATTTTTGCGTTCAGTATGCATCATTCAAAGTGACGTCATCAATTTCCAACACGTTCTGACATCATTTGCTATTTTTCAGTCATTTACCGATTTGTTTAGAGAGCTAAATGACGTTGAAATGGAAAATCACAATGAACTCTGAAAATGTTGAAACTTGGCATGGTATCATCATTTCACCCGCATAGCATGTACAAAAGAGTAGAGAAGGTCACGGCGAAAACTGGATGCACCTCGTGTACAAACTGGACAATCTATTTCGGAGTATCAGGGTTTCGGACGAGAACTCATCTGTTACACG
>NW_025230054.1:14988-15699 GCF_018294505.1 Triticum aestivum | reverse complement strand
CCTATTTTTGCGTTCAGTATGTATCATTCAAAGTGACGTCATCAATTTCCAACACGTTCTGACATCATTTGCTATTTTTCAGTCATTTACCGATTTGTTTAGAGAGCTAAATGACGGTGAAATTGAAAATCACTACAAAATGAACTCTGAAAATGTTGGAACTTGGCATGGCATCATCATTTCACCCGCATAGCATGTGCATAAGAGTAGAGAGGGTCACGGCGAAAACTGGATGCACCTCGTGTACAAACTGGACAATCTCTTTCGGAGTATCAGGGTTTCGGACAAGAACTCATGTGTTACACGGGCACTTCAATGTTTTTCAAACTTTTCTGAACTCCAGCCTATTTTGGATTCAGTATGCATCATTCAAAGCGACGTCATCAATTTCCAACACGTTCTGACATCATTCGCTGTTTTTCAGTCATTTACCGATTTGTTTAGAGAGCTAAATGACGGTGAAATTGAAAATCACTACAAAATGAACTCTGAAAATGTTGGAACTTGGCATGGTACCATCATTTCACCCGCATAGCATGTGCAAAATAGTAGAGAGGGTCACGGCGAAAACTGGACGCACCTCGTGTACAAACTGGACAATCTCTTTCGGAATATGAGGGTTTCGGACGAGAACTCATCTGTTACACGGGCACTTCAATGTTTTTTAAACTTTTTTGAACTCCAGCCCATTTTTGCGTTCAGTATGCATCA
>NW_025230054.1:14076-14978 GCF_018294505.1 Triticum aestivum | reverse complement strand
TCACGGCGAAAACTGGACGCACCTCGTGTACAAACTGGACAATCTCTTTCGGAGTATCAGGGTTTCGGACGAGAACTCATCTGTTACAGAGGCACTTCAATGTTTTTTAAACTTTTTTGAACTCCAGCCTATTTTTGCGTTCTGTATGCATCATTCAAAGCGACATCATCAATTTCCAACACGTTCTGACATCATTTGCTGTTTTTCAGTCATTTACCGATTTGTTTAGAGAGCTAAGTGACGGTGAAATTGAAAATCACTACAAAATGAACTCTGAAAATGTTGGAACTTGGCATGGTATGATCCTTTCACCCGCATAGCATGTGCAAAAGAGTAGAGATGGTCACGGCGAAAACTGGACGCACCTCGTGTACAAACTGGACAATCTCTTTCGGAGTATCAGGGTTTCGGACGAGAACTCATCTGTTACACGGGCACTTCAATGTTTTTTAAATTTTTTGAACTCTAGCCTATTTTTGCTTTCAGTATTCATCATTCAAAGCGACGTCATCAATTTCCAACATGTTCTGACATCATTTGCTATTTTTCAGTCATTTACTCATTTGTTTAGAGAGCTAAATGACGGTGAAATTGAAAATCACTACAAAATGAACTCTGAAAATGTTGGAACCTGGCATGGTATCATAATTACACCCGCATAGCACGTGCAAAAGAGTAGAGAGGGTCACGGCGAAAACTGGACGCACCTCGTGTACAAACTGGACAATCTCTTTCGGAGTATCAGGGTTTCGGACGAGAACTCATCTGTTACAGAGGCACTTCAATGTTTTTTAAACTTTTTTGAACTCCAGCCTATTTTTGCGTTCTGTATGCATCATTCAAAGCGACATCATCAATTTCCAACACGTTCTGACATCATTTGCTGTTTTTCAGTCATTTAC
>NW_025230054.1:13408-14066 GCF_018294505.1 Triticum aestivum | reverse complement strand
TGACATCATTCGCTGTTTTTCAGTCATTTACCGATTTGTTTAGAGAGCTAAATGACGGTGAAATTGAAAATCACTACAAAATGAACTCTGAAAATGTTGGAACTTGGCATGGTACCATCATTTCACCCGCATAGCATGTGCAAAATAGTAGAGAGGGTCACGGCGAAAACTGGACGCACCTCGTGTACAAACTGGACAATCTCTTTCGGAATATGAGGGTTTCGGACGAGAACTCATCTGTTACACGGGCACTTCAATGTTTTTTAAACTTTTTTGAACTCCAGCCCATTTTTGCGTTCAGTATGCATCATTCAAAGCGACATCATCAATTTCCAACACGTTCTGACATCATTTGCTGTTTTTCAGTCATTTACCGATTTGTTTAGGGAGCTAAATGACGGTGAAATTGAAAATCACTACAAAATGAACTCTGGAAATGTTGGAACTTGGCATGGTATCATCATTTCACCCGCATAGAATGTACAAAAGAGTAGAGAGGGTCACGGCGAAAACTGGATGCACCTCGTGTACAAACTGGACAATCTCTTTCGGAGTATCAGGGTTTCGGACAAGAACTCATGTGTTACACGGGCACTTCAATGTTTTTCAAACTTTTCTGAACTCCAGCCTATTTTGGATTCAGTATGCATCATTCAAA
>NW_025230054.1:12281-12859 GCF_018294505.1 Triticum aestivum | reverse complement strand
ATTTGCTGTTTTTCAGTCATTTACCGATTTGTTTAGGGAGCTAAATGACGGTGAAATTGAAAATCACTACAAAATGAACTCTGGAAATGTTGGAACTTGGCATGGTATCATCATTTCACCCGCATAGCATGTGCAAAACAGTAGAGAGGGTCACGGCGAAAACTGGACGCACCTCGTGTACAAACTGGACAATCCCTTTCGGAATATCAGGGTTTCGGACGAGAACTCATCTGTTACACGGGCACTTCAATGTTTTTTAAACTTTTTTGAACTCCAGCCTATTTTTGCGTTCAGTATGCATCATTCAAAGTGACGTCATCAATTTCCAACACGTTCTGACATCATTTGCTATTTTTCAGTCATTTACCGATTTGTTTAGAGAGCTAAATGACGTTGAAATGGAAAATCACAATGAACTCTGAAAATGTTGAAACTTGGCATGGTATCATCATTTCACCCGCATAGCATGTACAAAAGAGTAGAGAAGGTCACGGCGAAAACTGGATGCACCTCGTGTACAAACTGGACAATCTATTTCGGAGTATCAGGGTTTCGGACGAGAACTCATCTGTTACACG
>NW_025230054.1:11318-12029 GCF_018294505.1 Triticum aestivum | reverse complement strand
CCTATTTTTGCGTTCAGTATGTATCATTCAAAGTGACGTCATCAATTTCCAACACGTTCTGACATCATTTGCTATTTTTCAGTCATTTACCGATTTGTTTAGAGAGCTAAATGACGGTGAAATTGAAAATCACTACAAAATGAACTCTGAAAATGTTGGAACTTGGCATGGCATCATCATTTCACCCGCATAGCATGTGCATAAGAGTAGAGAGGGTCACGGCGAAAACTGGATGCACCTCGTGTACAAACTGGACAATCTCTTTCGGAGTATCAGGGTTTCGGACAAGAACTCATGTGTTACACGGGCACTTCAATGTTTTTCAAACTTTTCTGAACTCCAGCCTATTTTGGATTCAGTATGCATCATTCAAAGCGACGTCATCAATTTCCAACACGTTCTGACATCATTCGCTGTTTTTCAGTCATTTACCGATTTGTTTAGAGAGCTAAATGACGGTGAAATTGAAAATCACTACAAAATGAACTCTGAAAATGTTGGAACTTGGCATGGTACCATCATTTCACCCGCATAGCATGTGCAAAATAGTAGAGAGGGTCACGGCGAAAACTGGACGCACCTCGTGTACAAACTGGACAATCTCTTTCGGAATATGAGGGTTTCGGACGAGAACTCATCTGTTACACGGGCACTTCAATGTTTTTTAAACTTTTTTGAACTCCAGCCCATTTTTGCGTTCAGTATGCATCA
>NW_025230054.1:9852-11308 GCF_018294505.1 Triticum aestivum | reverse complement strand
TCACGGCGAAAACTGGACGCACCTCGTGTACAAACTGGACAATCTCTTTCGGAGTATCAGGGTTTCGGACGAGAACTCATCTGTTACAGAGGCACTTCAATGTTTTTTAAACTTTTTTGAACTCCAGCCTATTTTTGCGTTCTGTATGCATCATTCAAAGCGACATCATCAATTTCCAACACGTTCTGACATCATTTGCTGTTTTTCAGTCATTTACCGATTTGTTTAGAGAGCTAAGTGACGGTGAAATTGAAAATCACTACAAAATGAACTCTGAAAATGTTGGAACTTGGCATGGTATGATCCTTTCACCCGCATAGCATGTGCAAAAGAGTAGAGATGGTCACGGCGAAAACTGGACGCACCTCGTGTACAAACTGGACAATCTCTTTCGGAGTATCAGGGTTTCGGACGAGAACTCATCTGTTACACGGGCACTTCAATGTTTTTTAAATTTTTTGAACTCTAGCCTATTTTTGCTTTCAGTATTCATCATTCAAAGCGACGTCATCAATTTCCAACATGTTCTGACATCATTTGCTATTTTTCAGTCATTTACTCATTTGTTTAGAGAGCTAAATGACGGTGAAATTGAAAATCACTACAAAATGAACTCTGAAAATGTTGGAACCTGGCATGGTATCATAATTACACCCGCATAGCACGTGCAAAAGAGTAGAGAGGGTCACGGCGAAAACTGGACGCACCTCGTGTACAAACTGGACAATCTCTTTCGGAGTATCAGGGTTTCGGACGAGAACTCATCTGTTACAGAGGCACTTCAATGTTTTTTAAACTTTTTTGAACTCCAGCCTATTTTTGCGTTCTGTATGCATCATTCAAAGCGACATCATCAATTTCCAACACGTTCTGACATCATTTGCTGTTTTTCAGTCATTTACCGATTTGTTTAGGGAGCTAAATGACGGTGAAATTGAAAATCACTACAAAATGAACTCTGGAAATGTTGGAACTTGGCATGGTATCATCATTTCACCCGCATAGCATGTGCAAAACAGTAGAGAGGGTCACGGCGAAAACTGGACGCACCTCGTGTACAAACTGGACAATCCCTTTCGGAATATCAGGGTTTCGGACGAGAACTCATCTGTTACACGGGCACTTCAATGTTTTTTAAACTTTTTTGAACTCCAGCCTATTTTTGCGTTCAGTATGCATCATTCAAAGTGACGTCATCAATTTCCAACACGTTCTGACATCATTTGCTATTTTTCAGTCATTTACCGATTTGTTTAGAGAGCTAAATGACGTTGAAATGGAAAATCACAATGAACTCTGAAAATGTTGAAACTTGGCATGGTATCATCATTTCACCCGCATAGCATGTACAAAAGAGTAGAGAAGGTCACGGCGAAAACTGGATGCACCTCGTGTACAAACTGGACAATCTATTTCGGAGTATCAGGGTTTCGGACGAGAACTCATCTGTTACACG
>NW_025230054.1:4291-4903 GCF_018294505.1 Triticum aestivum | reverse complement strand
GTCATTTACCGATTTGTTTAGAGAGCTAAATGACGGTGAAATTGAAAATCACTACAAAATGAACTATGAAAATGTTGGAACTTGGCATGGCATCATCATTTCACCCGCATAGCATGTGCATAAGAGTAGAGAGGGTCACGGCGAAAACTGGATGCACCTCGTGTACAAACTGGACAGTCTCTTTCGGAGTATCAGGGTTTCAGACAAGAACTCATGTGTTACACGGGCACTTCAATGTTTTTCAAACTTTTTTGAACTCCAGCCTATTTTTGCATTCAGTATGCATCATTCAAAGCGACATCATCAATTTCCAACACGTTCTGACATCATTCGCTGTTTTTCAGTCATTTACCGATTTGTTTAGAGAGCTAAATGATGGTGAAATTGAAAATCACTACAAAATGAACTCTGGAAATGTTGGAACTTGGCTTGGTATCATCATTTCACCCCCATAGCATGTGCAAAAGAGTAGAGAGGGTCACGGCGAAAACTGGACGCACCTCGTGTACAAACTGGACAATCTCTTTCGGAGTATCTGGGTTTCGGACGAGAACTCATCTGTTACACGGGCACTTCAATGTTTTTTAAATTTTTTTGAACTCCAGCCTATTT
>NW_025230054.1:3875-4281 GCF_018294505.1 Triticum aestivum | reverse complement strand
CCGTTTTTGACCTGCATTTACCGATTTGTTTAGAGAGCTAAATGACGGTGAAATCGAAAATCACTACAAAATGAACTCTGAAAATGTTGGAACTTGGCATGGTATCATCATTTCACCCGCATAGCATGTGCAAAAGAGTAGAGAGGGTCACGGCGAAAACTGGACGCACCTCGTGTACAAACTGGACAATCTCTTTCGGAGTATCAGGGTTTCGGACGAGAACTCATCTGTTACACGGGCTCTTCAATGTTTTTTAAACTTTTTTGAACTCCAGCCTATTTTTGCATTCAGTATGCATCATTCAAAGTGACGTCATCAATTTCCAACACGTTCTGACATCATTTGCTGTTTTTCAGTCATTTACCAATTTGTTTAGAGAGCTAAATGACGGTGAAATTGAAAATCA
>NW_025230054.1:3183-3815 GCF_018294505.1 Triticum aestivum | reverse complement strand
CACGTTCTGACATCATTTGTTGTTTTTCAGTCATTTACCAATTTGTTTAGAGAGCTAAATGACGGTGAAATTGAAAATCACTACAAAATGAACTCTGAAATTGTTGGAACTTGGCATGGTATCATAATTTCACCCGCATAGCATGTGCAAAAGAGTAGAGAGGGTCACGGCGAAAGCTGGATGCACCTCGTGTTCAAACTGGACAATCTCTTTCAGAGTATCAGGGTTTCGGACAAGAACTCATGTGTTACACGGGCACTTCAATGTTTTTCAAACTTTTTTGAACTCCAGCCTATTTTTGCATTTAGTATGCATCATTCAAAGCGACGTCATCAATTTCCAACACGTTCTGACATCATTCGCTGTTTTTCAGTCATTTACCGATTTGTTTAGACAGCTAAATAACGGTGAAATTGAAAATCGCTACAAAATGAACTCTGGAAATGTTGGAACTTGGCATGGTATCATCATTTCACCCCCATAGCATGTGCAAAAGAGTAGAGAGGGTCACGGCGAAAACTGGACGCACCTCGTGTACAAACTGGACAATCTCTTTCGGAGTATCAGGGTTTCGGACGAGAACTCACGGGCACTTCAATGTTTTTTAAACTTTTTCGAACTCCAGCCTTTTT
>NW_025230054.1:2595-3173 GCF_018294505.1 Triticum aestivum | reverse complement strand
ATTTGCTGTTTTTCAGTCATTTACCGATTTGTTTAGGGAGCTAAATGACGGTGAAATTGAAAATCACTACAAAATGAACTCTGGAAATGTTGGAACTTGGCATGGTATCATCATTTCACCCGCATAGCATGTGCAAAACAGTAGAGAGGGTCACGGCGAAAACTGGACGCACCTCGTGTACAAACTGGACAATCCCTTTCGGAATATCAGGGTTTCGGACGAGAACTCATCTGTTACACGGGCACTTCAATGTTTTTTAAACTTTTTTGAACTCCAGCCTATTTTTGCGTTCAGTATGCATCATTCAAAGTGACGTCATCAATTTCCAACACGTTCTGACATCATTTGCTATTTTTCAGTCATTTACCGATTTGTTTAGAGAGCTAAATGACGTTGAAATGGAAAATCACAATGAACTCTGAAAATGTTGAAACTTGGCATGGTATCATCATTTCACCCGCATAGCATGTACAAAAGAGTAGAGAAGGTCACGGCGAAAACTGGATGCACCTCGTGTACAAACTGGACAATCTATTTCGGAGTATCAGGGTTTCGGACGAGAACTCATCTGTTACACG
>NW_025230054.1:1874-2585 GCF_018294505.1 Triticum aestivum | reverse complement strand
CCTATTTTTGCGTTCAGTATGTATCATTCAAAGTGACGTCATCAATTTCCAACACGTTCTGACATCATTTGCTATTTTTCAGTCATTTACCGATTTGTTTAGAGAGCTAAATGACGGTGAAATTGAAAATCACTACAAAATGAACTCTGAAAATGTTGGAACTTGGCATGGCATCATCATTTCACCCGCATAGCATGTGCATAAGAGTAGAGAGGGTCACGGCGAAAACTGGATGCACCTCGTGTACAAACTGGACAATCTCTTTCGGAGTATCAGGGTTTCGGACAAGAACTCATGTGTTACACGGGCACTTCAATGTTTTTCAAACTTTTCTGAACTCCAGCCTATTTTGGATTCAGTATGCATCATTCAAAGCGACGTCATCAATTTCCAACACGTTCTGACATCATTCGCTGTTTTTCAGTCATTTACCGATTTGTTTAGAGAGCTAAATGACGGTGAAATTGAAAATCACTACAAAATGAACTCTGAAAATGTTGGAACTTGGCATGGTACCATCATTTCACCCGCATAGCATGTGCAAAATAGTAGAGAGGGTCACGGCGAAAACTGGACGCACCTCGTGTACAAACTGGACAATCTCTTTCGGAATATGAGGGTTTCGGACGAGAACTCATCTGTTACACGGGCACTTCAATGTTTTTTAAACTTTTTTGAACTCCAGCCCATTTTTGCGTTCAGTATGCATCA
>NW_025230054.1:0-1864 GCF_018294505.1 Triticum aestivum | reverse complement strand
TCACGGCGAAAACTGGACGCACCTCGTGTACAAACTGGACAATCTCTTTCGGAGTATCAGGGTTTCGGACGAGAACTCATCTGTTACAGAGGCACTTCAATGTTTTTTAAACTTTTTTGAACTCCAGCCTATTTTTGCGTTCTGTATGCATCATTCAAAGCGACATCATCAATTTCCAACACGTTCTGACATCATTTGCTGTTTTTCAGTCATTTACCGATTTGTTTAGAGAGCTAAGTGACGGTGAAATTGAAAATCACTACAAAATGAACTCTGAAAATGTTGGAACTTGGCATGGTATGATCCTTTCACCCGCATAGCATGTGCAAAAGAGTAGAGATGGTCACGGCGAAAACTGGACGCACCTCGTGTACAAACTGGACAATCTCTTTCGGAGTATCAGGGTTTCGGACGAGAACTCATCTGTTACACGGGCACTTCAATGTTTTTTAAATTTTTTGAACTCTAGCCTATTTTTGCTTTCAGTATTCATCATTCAAAGCGACGTCATCAATTTCCAACATGTTCTGACATCATTTGCTATTTTTCAGTCATTTACTCATTTGTTTAGAGAGCTAAATGACGGTGAAATTGAAAATCACTACAAAATGAACTCTGAAAATGTTGGAACCTGGCATGGTATCATAATTACACCCGCATAGCACGTGCAAAAGAGTAGAGAGGGTCACGGCGAAAACTGGACGCACCTCGTGTACAAACTGGACAATCTCTTTCGGAGTATCAGGGTTTCGGACGAGAACTCATCTGTTACAGAGGCACTTCAATGTTTTTTAAACTTTTTTGAACTCCAGCCTATTTTTGCGTTCTGTATGCATCATTCAAAGCGACATCATCAATTTCCAACACGTTCTGACATCATTTGCTGTTTTTCAGTCATTTACCGATTTGTTTAGGGAGCTAAATGACGGTGAAATTGAAAATCACTACAAAATGAACTCTGGAAATGTTGGAACTTGGCATGGTATCATTATTTCACCCGCATAGCATGTGCAAAACAGTAGAGAGGGTCACGGCGAAAATTGGACGCACCTCGTGTACAAACTGGACAATCTCTTTCGGAATATCAGGGTTTCGGACGAGAACTCATCTGTTACACGGGCACTTCAATGTTTTTTAAACTTTTTTGAACTCCAGCCTATTTTTGCATTCAGTATGCATCATTCAAAGCGACGTCATCAATGTCCAACACGTTCTGACATCATTCGCTGTTTTCAGTCATTTACCGATTTGTTTAGAGAGCTAAATGACGGTGAAATTGAAAATCACTACAAAATGAACTCTGGAAATGTTGGAACTTGGCATGGTATCATCATTTCACCCCCATAGCACGTGCAAAAGAGTAGAGAGGGTCACGGCGAAAACTGGACGCACCTCGTGTACAAACTGGACAATCTCTTTCGGATGCCAGGTTCTTTGCCGTCTGCCACTGTAGGCAAACTGCAGGTTCTTTGCCGTCCGCCACGGACGGCAAAGTCTTTGCCGTCTGCCACTGTAGGCAAACTGACCAAATGGGTCAGCTCCCAGGAAGCACAGTTGGCTGCCACGTGGCTTCTTTGCCGTCTGCGGCGGACGGCAAAGAGCTCTTTGCCGTCGGTGGCAGACGGCAAAGAGCCTGCATATTGTCTGTTTTTTCTGTTTTTTGTTAAATCCCACAATTTGCACAGAAAATATATATGACATATAGATATATTTCACAGGCATTCATCACATAAACAAGTTCATACATCATTTCATACACAAACAAGGTCCATCCATCATTTCATACATAAACAAGTTCCATCCATCATTTCATACATAAAGAAGTTCCATCCATACATAAAGTAGCACTCCATAGCTAAGGTGA
>NW_025230053.1:16342-16869 GCF_018294505.1 Triticum aestivum | reverse complement strand
AAAATAATCAGTAAATGCATGAAAAATAACAAATGAAGTCAGAAAGGGTTGAAAATTGATGATGTGGCTTTGAATGGTGCATTTTGAGCACAAAAAAACTATGGAGTTCAAATAAGTTCAAAAAAAATGAAATCCCTTTGTAACAGACGAGTTTCCATATGAAACCCAGATACTTCGAAAGAGATTGTCCGTTTTGTACATGAAGTGCATCCAGTTTTTGCCGTAACCCTCTCTACTTTCTTTCACATGATATGTGGGTCAAATGATGATACCATGCCAACTTTCAACCTTTACAGAGTTCATTTGAAATGCTTTTCAATTTGAGGGTCTTATAGCTCAAAATAACCAGTAAATGCATGAAAAATAATAAATGAAGTCAGAAAGGGTTGAAAATTGATGATGTGGCTTTGCATGGTGCATTTTGAGCACAGAAGAACTATGGAGTTCAAATTAGTTCAAAAAAATGAAATCCCTTTGTAACAGACAAGTTTCTGTAATAAACCCTGATACTTCGAAAGAGGTTGTCC
>NW_025230053.1:12927-14194 GCF_018294505.1 Triticum aestivum | reverse complement strand
CTTTATTGCACATGCTATGTGGGTCAAATGATGATACCATGCCAACTTTCAACCTTTTTAGAGTTCATTTGAAATGCTTTTCAATTTCAGGGTCTTATAGCTCAAAATAATCAGTAAATGAATGAAAAAAAACAAATGAAGTCAGAAAGGGTTTAAAATTGATGATGCGGCTTTGAATGATGCGTTTTGAGCACAGAAAAACTATGGAGTTCAAATAAGTTCAAAAAATGAAATCCCTTTGTTACAGACAAGTTTCCGTATGAAACCCTGATACTTCGAAAGAGATTGTCTGTTTTGTACACGAAGTGCATCCAGTTTTTGCCGTAACCCTATCTACTTTCTTGTAAATGCTATGTGGGTCAAATGATGATATCATGCCAACTGTCAACCTTTTCAGAGTTCATTTGAAATGCTTTTCAATTTGAGGGTCTTATAGCTCAAAATAACCATTAAATGCATTAAAAATAACAAATGAAGTCAGAAAGGGTTGAAAATTGATGATGTGGCTTTGAATGGTGCATTTTGAGCACATAAAAACTATGGAGTTCAAATAAGTTCAAAAAATGAAACCCCTTTGTAAAAGACGAGTTTCCGTATGAAACCCTGATACTTCGATAGAGATTGTCCGTTTTGTACACGAAGTTCATCCAGTTTTTGCCGTAACCCTCTCTACTTTCTTGCACATGCTATGTGGGTCAAATGATGATACCATGCCAACTTTCAACCTTTTCAGAGTTCATTTGAAATGCTTTCCAATTTCAGGGTCTTATAGCTCAAAATAATCAGTAAATGCATGAAAAATAACAAATGAAGTTAGAAAGGGTTGAAAATTGATAATGTGGCTTTGAATGGTGCATTTTGAGCCCAGAAAAACTATGGAGTTCAAATAAGTTAAAAAAAAATGAAATCCCTTTGTTACAGACATGTTTCCGTATGAAACCCTGATACTTCGAAATAGATTGTCCGTTTTGTACACGAAGTGCATCCAGTTTTTGCCGTAACCCTCTCTACTTTATTGCACATGCTATGTGGGTCAAATGATGATACCATGCCAACTTTCAACCTTTTTAGAGTTCATTTGAAATGCTATTCAATTTCAGGGTCTTATAGCTCAAAATAATCAGTAAATGCATGAAAAAAAACAAATGAAGTCAGAAAGGGTTGAAAATTGATGATGCGGCTTTGAATGATGCGTTTTGAGCACAGAAAAACTATGGAGTTCAAATAAGTTCAAAAAATGAAATCCCTTTGTTACAGACAAGTTTCC
>NW_025230053.1:7951-10966 GCF_018294505.1 Triticum aestivum | reverse complement strand
AAAAACTATGGAGTTCAAATAAGTTCAAAAAATGAAACCCCTTTGTAAAAGACGAGTTTCCGTATGAAACCCTGATACTTCGATAGAGATTGTCCGTTTTGTACACGAAGTTCATCCAGTTTTTGCCGTAACCCTCTCTACTTTCTTGCACATGCTATGTGGGTCAAATGATGATACCATGCCAACTTTCAACCTTTTCAGAGTTCATTTGAAATGCTTTCCAATTTCAGGGTCTTATAGCTCAAAATAATCAGTAAATGCATGAAAAATAACAAATGAAGTTAGAAAGGGTTAAAAATTGATAATGTGGCTTTGAATGGTGCATTTTGAGCCCAGAAAAACTATGGAGTTCAAATAAGTTCAAAAAAATGAAATCCCTTTGTTACAGACATGTTTCCGTATGAAACCCTGATACTTCGAAAGAGATTGTCCGTTTTGTACACGAAGTGCATCCAGTTTTTGCCGTAACCCTCTCTACTTTATTGCACATGCTATGTGGGTCAAATGATGATACCATGCCAACTTTCTACCTTTTTAGAGTTCATTTGAAATGCTTTTCAATTTCAGGGTCTTATAGCTCAAAATAATCAGTAAATGCATGAAAAAAAACAAATGAAGTCAGAAAGGGTTGAAAATTGATGATGCGGCTTTGAATGATGCGTTTTGAGCACAGAAAAACTATGGAGTTCAAATAAGTTCAAAAAAATGAAATCCCTTTGTTACAGACAAGTTTCCGTATGAAACCCTGATACTTAGAAAGAGATTGTCTGTTTTGTCCACGAAGTGCATCCAGTTTTTGCCGTAACCCTCTCTACTTTCTTGCACATGCTATGTGGGTCAAATGATGATATCATGCCAACTTTCAACCTTTTCAGAGTTCATTTGAAATGCTTTTCAATTTGAGGGTCTTATAGCTCAAAATAACCATTAAATGCATGAAAAATAACAAATGAAGTCAGAAAGGGTTGAAAATTGATGATGTGGCTTTGAATGGTGCATTTTGAGCAGAGAAAAACTATGGAGTTCAAATAAGTTCAAAAAAATGAAACCCCTTTGTTACAGACAAGTTTCCGTATGAAACCCTGATACTTCGAAAGAGATTGTCCGTTTTGTACATGAAGTGCATCCAGTTTTTGCCGTAACCCTCTCTACTTTCTTCCACATGCTATGTGGGTCAAATGATGATACAATGCCAACTTTCAACCTTTTCAGAGTTCATTTGAAATGCTTTTCAATTTCAGGGTCTTATAGCTCAAAATAATCAGTAAATGCATGAAAAATATCAAATGAAGTCAGAAAGGGTTGAAAATTGATGATGCGGCTTTGAATGGTGCGTTTTGAGCACAGGAAAACTATGGAGTTCAAATAAGTTCAAAAAAAATGAGATCCCTTTGTTACAGACAAGTTTCTGTATGAAACCCTGATACTTCGAAAGAGATTGTCTGTTTTGTACACGAAGTGCATCCAGTTTTTGCCGTAACCCTCTCTACTTTCTTGCACATGCTATGTGCGTCAAATGATGATATCATGCCAACTTTCAACCTTTTCAGAGTTCATTTGAAATGCTTTTCAATTTGAGGGTCTTATAGCTCAAAATGACCATTAAATGCATGAAAAATAACAAATGAAGTCAGAAAGGGTTGAAAATTGATGATGTGGCTTTGAATGGTGCATTTTGAGCACAGAAAAACTATGGAGTTCAAATAAGTTCAAAAAAATGAAACCCCTTTGTAAAAGACGAGTTTCCGTATGAAACCCTAATACGTCGAAAGAGATTGTCCGTTTTGTACACGAAGTGCATCCAGTTTTTGCCGTAACCCTCTCTACATTCTTGCACATGCTATCTGGGTCAAATGATGATACCATGCCAACTTTCAACCTTTTCAGAGTTCATTTGAAATGCTTTTCAATTTGAGGTTCTTATAGCTCAAAATAACCAGTAAATGCATGAAAAATAACAAATGAAGTCAGAAAGTGTTGAAAATTGATAATGTGGCTTTGAATGGTGCATTTTGAGCACAGAAAAACTATGGAGTTCAAATAAGTTCAAAAAAATGAAATCCCTTTGTTACAGACAAGTTTCCGTATGAAACCCTGATACTTCGAAAGAGATTGTCCGTTTTGTACACGAAGTGCATCCAGTTTTTGCCGTAACTCTCTCTACTTTATTGCACATGCTATGTGGGTCAAATGATGATACCATGCCAACTTTCAACCTTTTTAGAGTTCATTTGAAATGCTTTTCAATTTCAGGGTCTTATAGCTCAAAATAATCAGTAAATGAATGAAAAAAAACAAATGAAGTCAGAAAGGGTTGAAAATTGATGATGCGGCTTTGAATGATGCGTTTTGAGCACAGAAAAACTATGGAGTTCAAATAAGTTTAAAAAATGAAATCCCTTTGATACAGACAAGTTTCCGTATGAAACCTTGATACTTCGAAAGAGATTGTTTGTTTTGTACACGAAGTGCATCCAGTGTTTGCCGTAACCCTCTCTACTTTCTTGCACATGCTATGTGGGTCAAATGATGATATCATGCCAACTTTCAACCTTTTCAGAGTTCATTTGAAATGCTTTTCAGTTTGAGGGTCTTATAGCTCAAAACAACCAATAAATGCATGAAAAATAACAAATGAAGTCAGAAAGGGTTGAAAATTGATGGTGTGGCTTTGAATGGTGAATTTTGAGCACAGAAAAACTATTGAGTTCAAATAAGTTCAAAAAATGAAACCCCTTTGTAAAAGACGAGTTTCTGTATGAAACCTTGATACTTCGAAAGAGATTGTCCGTTTTGTACACGAAGTGCATCCAGTTTTTGCCGTAACCCTCTCTACGTTCTTGCACATGCTATGTGGGTCAAATGATGATACCATGCCAACTTTCAACCTTTTCAGAGTTCATTTGAAATGCTTTCCAATTTCAGGGTCTTATAGCTCAAAATAATTAGTAAATGCATGAAAAATAACAAATGAAGTCAGAAAGGGTTGAAAATTGATAATGTGGCTTTCAATGG
>NW_025230053.1:3812-7059 GCF_018294505.1 Triticum aestivum | reverse complement strand
CTTATGTGACGCCCCCGATTTGACCGTACACTAATCATGCACGCAAATGTGTACGACCAAGATCAGGGACTCACGGGAAGATATCACAACACAACTCTAAAACATAAATAAGTCATACAAGCATCATAATACAAGCCAGGGGCCTCGAGGGCTCGAATACAAGTGCTCGATCATAGACGAGTCAGCGGAAGCAACAATATCTGAGTACAGACATAAGTTAAACAAGTTTGCCTTAAGAAGGCTAGCACAAAAGTAGCAACGATCGAAAAGGCAAGGCCTCCTGCCTGGGACCTCCTAACTACTCCTGGTCGTCGTCAGCGGCCTGCACGTAGTAGTAGGCACCTCCAGTGCCGTGGGAGTCGTCGTCGACGGTGGCGTCTGGCTCCTGGGTTTCAACCTCTGGTTGTGACAACCAGATAGAAAGGAAAAGGGGGGAAAGAGGGAAAGAAGCAACCGTGAGTACTCATCCAAAGTACTCGCAAGCAAGGAGCTACACTACATATGCATGGGTATATGTGTAAAGGGGCATATCAGTGGACTGAACTGCAGAATGCCAGAATAAAAGGGGGATAGCTAGTCCTGTCGAAGACTACGCTTCTGGTCATCTCCATCTTGCAGCAGGTAGAAGAGAGTAGATTGAAGTCCTCCAAGTAGCATCGCATAGCATAATCCTACCCGGCAATCCCCTCCTCGTCGCCCTGTTAGAGAGCGATCACCGGGTTGTATCTGGCACTTGGAAGGGTGTATTTTACTCAGTATCCAGTTCTAGTTGTCATAAGCTCAAGGTACAACTCCGGGTCGTCCTTTTACCGAGGGACACGGCTATTCGAATAGATAAACTTCCCTGCAGGGGTGCACCACATAACCCAACACGCTCGATCCCAATTGGCCGGACACACTTTCCCAGGTCATGCCCGGCCTCGTAAGATCAACACGTCGCAGCCCCACCTAAGCACAACAGAGAGGTCAGCACGCCGGTCTAACCCTATGCGCGCAGGGGTCTGGGCCCATCGCCCTATGCACACCTGCACGTTGCGTACGCGGCCGGAAGCAGACCTAGCCTAGTGGCGTTCCAGTCCAATCCGGCGCGCGCCACTCAGTCGCTGACGTCAAGAAGGCTTCGGCTGATACCACGACGCCGGGATACCCATAACTACTCCCGCGTAGATGGTTAGTGCGTATAGACCAAATGGCCAGACTCAGATCAAATACCAAGATCTCGTTAAGCGTGTTAAGTATCCGCGAACGCCGACCAGGGCCGGGCCCACCTCTCACCTAGGCGGTCTCAACCTGCCCTGTCGCTCCGCCACAAAGATCCACTTGCGGGTACTCCTACGAGCCGACCCGACTTTAATCATCACATGTGTCATGTATATAGTATATAAGTATATGCCCGTGTTCACCGCCCAGGTGATCACGGCCCGATAGTATAGCACAGCAGACGGACAAGAATGTAGGGCCACTGATGGAAATCTAGCATCCTAGACTAAGCATGTAGGATTGCAGGTAAAGGTAACAACAGTAGTAGCAAGGATAGGCTATGCATCAGAATAGGATATCGAAAGTAGTAACATGCTACACTACTCTAATGCAAGTAGTAGAGAGTAGAGTAGGCGATATCTGGTGATCAAGGGGGGGGGCTTGCCTGGTTGCTCTGGCAAGTAGGAGGGGTCGTCGACTCCGTAGTCGAACTGGGCAGCAGCAGTGTCGGTCTCGTAGTCTACCGGAGAGAAGAGGGGGAAGAAACAGTAAATACAAAGCAAACATAAGCATGACGATGCGTGACATGTCAATGAGCGGTGCTAGGGGTGTCCTAACGCGACAGTAGGTGGTACCGGTGAAGGGGGGGAACATCCGGGAGGTATTCCCGATGTTTCGCGTTTTCGGGCAGACGGACCGGAGGGGGAAAGTTGCTAGTTCGATAGGTTAGGGAGGTGTGGTGGACGAACGGACTGCGTATTCAGATTCGTCTCGTCGTTCTGAGCAACTTTCATATAGAAAACATTTTCATCCGAGTTACGGTTTAAAAGATATGAATTTTCAAAGTTTATTTGAATTTCTGGAATTATTTATATTCAGAAAAATGAATTATGACGTCAGCATGAGGTAATGCTGACGTCAGCAGGTCAACTGGTCGGCTGACCAGTCAAACCAGATAGGTGGGTCCAGTGGGACCCACATGTCAGCCTCTGTTAGTCTAACATTTAGTTAAACTAAACTAACAGTATAATTAGAGGGATGGGCCCCACATGTCAGTGACTAATTAGTTAAACTAATTACTTTTAATTATAAAATCATTTTAATTATTTATTTTAAGGGGCGGGGCCCGCACGTCAGTGGCTGGGGCCGCCCAGTCAGCCCAGTTGACCAGGTCAACTGGTCAACAGGTGACCAGGGGGCCCACTGGCAGTGACCCAGGGGGTGGCCCCCAGGTGTGCCACGTCGGTGGCCGGCGCCGGAGCAACGCCGGCGACCGAAAACACGGCGGAGGCGCTCGGGACCTCGCCGGAATCCACGTACAGGGCACCGTTCAGGGAGTTTTCGGTCGCATTCGAAAGCTACGGCTGCGCCGCGTCCAACGGTGGTGGTTGTGGCGGCAGGGGTGACCGGAATCGAGCGCGGCGAGCTCGTCGGCGGACGACCGGAGTCGGACGCCAGAGGAAAGGGCGACGCAGCATGCTAGCGAGCGAACGGAGAGGCTAGGTGGGTCGTGTGTTAGGAGGCGAAGGCAACGGGCGCTGGCCCGTGGCCATTTGGTCACCGGAGGCACGCCGGCGACGAGCGCAGGCGGCAGCGCGTTCGGGCGCTCGTGGGGGAGCCGCTACGGAGCGCGAGCGAGCTAGCGGAGAGGGGGAGGAGGTAGAGGAGCTCACCGCGCGGCGCAAGAAAGGCCCGTGGGTGGCTTAGTAGCAGCAGGTCGTCGCCGGGGAAGAAGGCGGTCGCCGGCGTCCGAGGTTGAAGGCGAGCTCGGGGAGGCGGTTGCAGTGGCTCTGAGCTTCGACGGAGAGGCGGAGGGGGTGTAGTCGAGGGCGGCGACGTCGTACGACATGGCGAGGAGGCGAGTGGTGCACGGTGGCCACGTGAACAAGGTGAACGGCGGCGAGCGCGTCGGGCGTGGGGAAGAGGGGAGCGGCGCGGACCCGGAGGAGAGGCGCAGAGGCCGAGGGAGCGAGCGGGGTGAGTGGGAGAGAGGCCCGAGGGAGCGGGGCCGCTGGCGCCCTTATCCTCTCGCGGGGTTCACCGCCGG
>NW_025230053.1:0-2544 GCF_018294505.1 Triticum aestivum | reverse complement strand
TTTTTTGTTTATTTCCTTTTCTGTTTTATTTCATTTAAAAGTATTTAGACATTTTATAAAAATGTGTTTTCTCCACCATAATTACCAGTGTATTATTTAGAACCCACTGAACATTTCTTTTTGAATTTTTGAAAACTTTTATTTTCCACTTTAATTATATTTGAAGTTTGAACTAGGAGCTTGACAAGGGTGTGGTTCAAATGTGATCTAGCCCTGTTTAGCACATGATTAGCTTAATCACAGGGGGTTACTGTAGCATGATTCCCAGGGTGTTACAAATCTCCTCCACTACAAGAAATCTCGTCCCGAGATTTAGGAGGTAGAAGGAAACAGTGCGGGGTATTCTTCGCGCAGACGATCCTCTCGTTCCCAAGTGGCCTCATCTTCAGAATGGTGCGACCACTGGACTTTGAGAAACTTGATCGCCTTCTGACGTGTGCGGCGTTCAGCTTGGTCGAGAATGCGGACCGGTTGCTCTTTATAGGAGAGGTCTTGCTGCAATTCGAGCACTTCATGATCCACAGCTCGGATTGGATCCTTGAAGCATCGGCGGAGCTGTGACACATGGAACACATCATGAACCTGAGAAAGGTTCGGCGGTAGTTCCAGTTGGTATGCCACTTTTCCACGCTTTTCGAGAATAGTGAATGGGCCAATATAGCGAGGAGCTAGTTTGCCCTTGATCCCGAAGCGGTGAGCACCCTTCATAGGTGTGACTCGAAGATAAGCCTTTTCGCCAGGTTGATAGACCATGTCTTTATGATGACGGTCATACTGACTCTTCTGACGTGACGGAGCAGTCTTGAGATTCTCGCGAATAATGCGGACTTGTTCTTCGGCATCTTGGATAATATCCGGACCGAAGAGTGGACGTTCCCCAGTTTCTGACCAGTTCAGAGGGGTTCGGCACTTTCGTCCATATAACACCTCGAAGGGGGCCATCTTCAGACTAGCTTGATAGCTATTATTATAGGAGAACTCAGCATACGGGAGAGATTCCTCCCATTTCTTGCCGAAGGAAATAACGCAAGCTCGAAGCATGTCTTCGAGGAGTTGATTGACGCGTTCAACTTGTCCTTGCGATTGAGGATGAAACGCAGTACTAAATGACAGATGAGTTCCCATTGCTTCTTGGAAACTTGCCCAGAATCTTGAAGTGAATAAGCTACCACGGTCTGAGCTGATAACCAATGGAATACCATGGAGTGAAACAATCCTGGACATATAGAGCGTTGCCAACTGGCTAGCAGTGATCGTTTCTTTGACTGCCAGGAAATGTGCAACTTTGGACAGCCGGTCAATGACGACAAGAATAGCATCATTACCTTTCTGCGATTTGGGAAATCCAGTGACGAAGTCCATCTCAACATGGTCCCATTTCCATTCAGGAATAGAGATAGGTTGCAGAGTTCCAGCAGGCCTTTGATGTTCTGCTTTGATGCGACGGCAAACGTCACACTCAGCAACATAACGAGCAATGTCTTGCTTCATATTAGTCCACCAGAATCTCTGGCGGATATCTTGGTACATCTTTGTACTACCCGGATGGATACTTAGAGGCGTATCATGAGCTTCTTTCATAACTTCCTGTGTCATATCCAGGTTTTTCTCTGCACATGGCACCACTAGGCGGCCCTTGAAGTATAGGGCGCCATCTTCAGAAATGGTGAAGAATGAGGGCTTTCCTTCTGCGAGGTAGCGCTTAATCTTGTGGGCTTCAGAGTCATACCCCTGTATTCTCTTGATGGAGTCCAGGAGATCTGGTTCGACGACCAGGGTATTGAGGGAACCCTGGGGAACAACACGGAGGTTCATCTTGCGGAACTCCTTAGAAGGGGGAGCGAGTGCACCCGGAGGAACAATATGGAGGTTCAGCTTCCTGAATTCTTTCAACAAGTGAGGGCTGAACTTTATGAACTTGGAGGTGGTTGCAGTAAGACTTGCGGCTCAAGGCATTAGCCATTACATTAGCCTTGCCTGGAGTATAGGAAATACCCAAGTCAAAGTCTGCAACGAGCTCCATCCATCTCTGTTGACGGAGGTTCAGATCTGGCTGAGTAAACAGATACTTCAGACTTTGGTGGTCAGTGAATATCTCGCAACGATTACCGAGAAGGTAATGTCGCCACTGCTTCAGCGCATGAATGACAGCAGCAAGTTCGAGGTCGTGAACTGGGTAGTTCTCTTCGTGAGGGCGCAATTGTCGAGAGGCATAAGCAATCACTTTGCGGTCTTGCATTAGGACACAGCCTAATCCTTGACGGGAAGCGTCGCAGTAAATGACAAAGTCCTTCTTAGTATCAGGTGGAGCTAGAACTGGAGCAGAAGTCAACTTGTCTTTGAGTGCTTGGAAACTTTCCTGACATTTGTCTGTCCATTGGAACTTGACGCCCTTATGCAACAGGTTAGTCAGAGGCCTGGCGATCTTAGAGAAGTTCTCGACGAATCGACGGCAATAGCTGGCGAGACCGAGAAAACTTCTGACTTGCTTAACGTTCTTGGGAGGAGTCCAATCAAGAATAGCCTGAACTCGCTCGGGGTTGA
>NW_025230052.1:11496-16882 GCF_018294505.1 Triticum aestivum | reverse complement strand
AACAACCATGGAAATCGCTCTGGGACCCCAAAGCGGCGAGTAATAGTGCACGAAACGGACCAAAATCTGCCAAAATTATGAGTGTTGATGACCGAAACGTAAACGCACAACGGGGTTCGTAAATTGTGGAAATCACTCCAGGACCCCCGAAACTAAGTAATAGTCCAAGAAATGGGCCAAAAATCGGCCCAAACTGCGATTGTTGATGACATACATGTAAGCGCACCTTGGGGTTCAACAACTATGGAAATCTCTTCGGGACCCCAAAACGGTGAGTAATAGTCCACGAAACGAGTCAGAATCGACAAAAACCATGAGTGTTGATGACCGATACGTAAACGCACCCCGGGGTTTGTTAATCAAGGAAAGCACTCCGGGACCCCAAAACAGTGAGTAATAGTCCTTGAAACGGGCCAGAATCGGCCAAAACTGCGAGTGCCACAAAACGAGCCCGAATCGGCCGAAACTGCGAGTGTTGATGATCGACACGTGAACGCACCCCGGGGTTTGTTAATTGCGCAAAGCACACTGGGACCCCAAACAGTGAGTAATAGTCCACGGAACGGGCCAGAATCGGCCACAACTGTGAGTGTTCATGACCGGCACGTAAACGCATTTTGGGGTTCAACAACTATGGAAATCGCTTCGGGACCCCTAAATGTTGAGTAATAGTCCTCGAATCGCGTCAGAATTGGCCCAAACTGTGAGTGTTGAGGACAGACACGCAAACGCACCCCGGGAATTGTCAATCATGGAAATCGCTCTGGGACGCCAAAATGGTGAATAATCGTGCACGAAATGGACCAGAGTCGACCAAATTTGTGTGTTGATGACTGACATGTAAACGCACCACGGAGTTCGTCAATCGTGGAAATCACTGCGGGACGGCCAAAACTAATTAATTGTGCAAGAAACGGGCCAAAATCGGCCCAAACTGCGATTGTTGATGATCGACACGTAAGCGCACCATGGGGTTCAACAACCATGGAAATCGCTTTGGGGCCCCAAAACGGTGAGTAATAGTCGACGAAACGGGCCAGAAGCGGCCCAAAATGCGAGTGTTGCTAACCGACACATAAACGCACCCCGGTGTTCGTCAATCATGGAAATCACACCGGGACGCCAAAACAAAGTAATAGTCCAAGAAACGGGCCAGAATTGGCAAAAGCTATGAATGTTGATGACAGACACGTAAGTGCACCTTGGAGTTGAACAACCATGGAAATCGCTCTGGGACCCCAAAGCGGCGAGTAATAGTGCACGAAACGGACCAGAATCGGCCAAAATTATGAGTGTTGATGACCGAAACGTAAACGCACAACGGGGTTCGTAAATTGTGGAAATCACTCCAGGACCCCCGAAACTAAGTAATAGTCCAAGAAATGGGCCAAAAATCGGCCCAAACTGCGATTGTTGATGACATACATGTAAGCGCACCTTGGGGTTCAACAACTATGGAAATCTCTTCGGGACCCCAAAACGGTGAGTAATAGTCCACGAAACGAGTCAGAATCGACAAAAACCATGAGTGTTGATTACCGATACGTAAACGCACCCCGGGGTTTGTTAATCAAGGAAATCACTCCGGGACCCCAAAACAGTGAGTAATAGTCCATGAAACGGGCCAGAATCGGCCAAAACTGCGAGTGCCAGAAAACGAGCCCGAATCGGCCGAAACTGCGAGTGTTGATGATCGACACGTGAACGCACCCCGGGGTTTGTTAATTGCGCAAATCACACTGGGACCCCAAACAGTGAGTAATAGTCCACGAAACGGGCCAGAATCGGCCACAACTGTGAGTGTTCATGACCGGCACGTAAACGCATTTTGGGGTTCAACAACTATGGAAATCGCTTCGGGACCCCTAAATGTTGAGTAATAGTCCTCGAATCGCGTCAGAATTGGCCCAAACTGTGAGTGTTGAGGACAGACACGCAAACGCACCCCGGGAATTGTCAATCATGGAAATCGCTCTGGGACGCCAAAATGGTGAATAATCGTGCACGAAATGGACCAGAGTCGACCAAATTTGTGTGTTGATGACTGACATGTAAACGCACCACGGAGTTGGTCAATCGTGGAAATCACTGCGGGACGGCCAAAACTAATTAATAGTGCAAGAAACGGGCCAAAATCGGCCCAAACTGCGATTGTTGATGATCGACACGTAAGCGCACCATGGGGTTCAACAACCATGGAAATCGCTTTGGGGCCCCAAAACGGTGAGTAATAGTCGACGAAACGGGCCAGAAGCGGCCCAAAATGCGAGTGTTGCTAACCGACACATAAACGCACCCCGGTGTTCGTCAATCATGGAAATCACACCGGGACGCCAAAACAAAGTAATAGTCCAAGAAACGGGCCAGAATTGGCAAAAGCTATGAATGTTGATGACAGACACGTAAGTGCACCTTGGAGTTCAACAACCATGGAAATCGCTCTGGGACCCCAAAGCGGCGAGTAATAGTGCACGAAACGGACCAGAATCGGCCAAAATTATGAGTGTTGATGACCGAAACGTAAACGCACAACGGGGTTCGTAAATTGTGGAAATCACTCCAGGACCCCCGAAACTAAGTAATAGTCCAAGAAATGGGCCAAAAATCGGCCCAAACTGCGATTGTTGATGACATACATGTAAGCGCACCTTGGGGTTCAACAACTATGGAAATCTCTTCGGGACCCCAAAACGGTGAGTAATAGTCCACGAAACGAGTCAGAATCGACAAAAACCATGAGTGTTGATGACCGATACGTAAACGCACCCCGGGGTTTGTTAATCAAGGAAAGCACTCCGGGACCCCAAAACAGTGAGTAATAGTCCATGAAACGGGCCAGAATCGGCCAAAACTACGAGTGCCACAAAACGAGCCCGAATCGGCCGAAACTGCGAGTGTTGATGATCGACACGTGAACGCACCCCGGGGTTTGTTAATTGCGCAAGTCACACCGGGACCCCAAACAGTGAGTAATAGTCCACGAAACGGGCCAGAATCAGCCACAACTGTGAGTGTTCATGACCGGTACGTAAACGCATTTTGGGGTTCAACAACTATGGAAATCGCTTCGGGACCCCTAAATGTTGAGTAATAGTCCTCGAATCGCGTCAGAATTGGCCCAAACTGTGAGTGTTGAGGACAGACACGCAAACGCACCCCGAGAATTGTCAATCATGGAAATCGCTCTGGGACGCCAAAATGGTGAATAATCGTGCACGAAATGGACCAGAGTCGACCAAATTTGTGTGTTGATGACTGACATGTAAACGCACCACGGAGTTCGTCAATCGTGGAAATCACCGCGGGACGGCCAAAACTAATTAATAGTGCAAGAAACGGGCCAAAATCGGCCCAAACTGCGATTTTTGATGATCGACACGTAAGCGCACCATGGGGTTCAACAACCATGGAAATCGCTTTGGGGCCCCAAAACGGTGAGTAATAGTCGACGAAACGGGCCAGAAGCGGCCCAAAATGCGAGTGTTGCTAACCGACACATAAACGCACCCCGGTGTTCGTCAATCATGGAAATCACACCGGGACGCCAAAACAGAGTAATAGTCCAAGAAACGGGCCAGAATTGGCAAAAGCTATGAATGTTGATGACAGACACGTAAGTGCACCTTGGAGTTCAACAACCATGGAAATCGCTCTGGGACCCCAAAGCGGCGAGTAATAGTGCACGAAACGGACCAAAATCTGCCAAAATTATGAGTGTTGATGACCGAAACGTAAACGCACAACGGGGTTCGTAAATTGTGGAAATCACTCCAGGACCCCCGAAACTAAGTAATAGTCCAAGAAATGGGCCAAAAATCGGCCCAAACTGCGATTGTTGATGACATACATGTAAGCGCACCTTGGGGTTCAACAACTATGGAAATCTCTTCGGGACCCCAAAACGGTGAGTAATAGTCCACGAAACGAGTCAGAATCGACAAAAACCATGAGTGTTGATGACCGATACGTAAACGCACCCCGGGGTTTGTTAATCAAGGAAAGCACTCCGGGACCCCAAAACAGTGAGTAATAGTCCATGAAACGGGCCAGAATCGGCCAAAACTGCGAGTGCCACAAAACGAGCCCGAATCGGCCGAAACTGCGAGTGTTGATGATCGACACGTGAACGCACCCCGGGGTTTGTTAATTGCGCAAGTCACACCGGGACCCCAAACAGTGAGTAATAGTCCACGAAACGGGCCAGAATCGGCCACAACTGTGAGTGTTCATGACCGGCACGTAAACGCATTTTGGGGTTCAACAACTATGGAAATCGCTTCGGGACCCCTAAATGTAGAGTAATAGTCCTCGAATCGCGTCAGAATTGGCCCAAACTGTGAGTGTTGAGGACAGACACGCAAACGCACCCCGGGAATTGTCAATCATGGAAATCGCTCTGGGACGCCAAAATGGTGAATAATCGTGCACGAAATGGACCAGAGTCGACCAAATTTGTGTGTTGATGACTGACATGTAAACGCACCACGGAGTTGGTCAATCGTGGAAATCACTGGGGGACGCCCAAAACTAATTAATAGTGCAAGAAACGGGCCAAAATCGGCCCAAACTGCGATCGTTGATGATCGACACGTAAGCGCACCATGGGGTTCAACAACCATGGAAATCGCTTTGGGGCCCCAAAACGGTGAGTAATAGTCGACGAAACGGGCCAGAAGCGGCCCAAAATGCGAGTGTTGCTAACCGACACATAAACGCACCCCGGTGTTCGTCAGTCATGGAAATCACACCGGGACGCCAAAACAGAGTAATAGTCCAAGAAACGGGCCAGAATTGGCAAAAACTATGAATGTTGATGACAGACACGTAAGTGCACCTTGGAGTTCAACAACCATGGAAATCGCTCTGGGACCCCAAAGCGGCGAGTAATAGTGCACGGAACGGACAAGAATCGGCCAAAATTGTGAGTGTTGATGACCGAAACGTAAACGCACAACGGGGTTCATAAATTGTGGAAATGACTCCAGGACCCCCGAAACTAAGTAATAGTCCAAGAAATGGGCCAAAAATCGGCCCAAACTGCGATTGTTGATGACATACATGTAAGCGCACCTTGGGGTTCAACAACTATGGAAATCTCTTCGAGACCCCAAAACGGTGAGTAATAGTCCACGAAACGAGTCAGAATCGACAAAAACCATGAGTGTTGATGACCGATACGTAAACGCACCCCGGGGTTTGTTAATCAAGGAAATCACTCCGGGACCCCAAAACAGTGAGTAATAGTCCATGAAACGGGCCAGAATCGGCCAAAACTGCGAGTGCCAGAAAACGAGCCCGAATCGGCCGAAACTGCGAGTGTTGATGATCGACACGTAAACGCACCCCGGGGTTTGTTAATTGCGCAAGTCACACCGGGACCCCAAAC
>NW_025230052.1:0-11486 GCF_018294505.1 Triticum aestivum | reverse complement strand
ATGACCGATACGTAAACGCACCCCGGGGTTTGTTAATCAAGGAAATCACTCCGGGACCCCAAAACAGTGAGTAATAGTCCATGAAACGGGCCAGAATCGGCCAAAACTGCGAGTGCCAAAAAACGAGCCCGAATCGGCCGAAACTGCGAGTGTTGATGATCGACACGTAAACGCACCCCGGGGTTTGTTAATTGCGCAAGTCACACCGGGACCCCAAACAGTGAGTAATAGTCCACGAAACGGGCCAGAATCGGCCACAACTGTGAGTGTTCATGACCGACACGTAAACTCATTTTGGGGTTCAACAACTATGGAAATCGCTTCGGGACCCCTAAATGTAGAGTAATAGTCCTCGAATCGCGTCAGAATTGGCCAAAACTGTGAGTGTTGAGGACAGACACGCAAACGCACCCCGGGAATTGTCAATCATGGAAATCGCTCTGGGACGCCAAAATGGTGAATAATCGTGCACGAAATGGACCAGAGTCGACCAAAATTGTGTGTTGATGACTGACATGTAAACGCACCACGGAGTTGGTCAATCGTGGAAATCACTGGGGGACGCCCAAAACTAATTAATAGTGCAAGAAACGGGCCAAAATCGGCCCAAACTGCGATCGTTGATGATCGACACGTAAGCGCACCATGGGGTTCAACAACCATGGAAATCGCTTTGGGGCCCCAAAACGGTGAGTAATAGTCGACGAAACGGGCCAGAAGCGGCCCAAAATGCGAGTGTTGCTAACCGACACATAAACGCACCCCGGTGTTCGTCAGTCATGGAAATCACACCGGGACGCCAAAACAGAGTAATAGTCCAAGAAACGGGCCAGAATTGGCAAAAACTATGAATGTTGATGACAGACACGTAAGTGCACCTTGGAGTTCAACAACCATGGAAATCGCTCTGGGACCCCAAAGCGGCGAGTAATAGTGCACGGAACGGACAAGAATCGGCCAAAATTGTGAGTGTTGATGACCGAAACGTAAACGCACAACGGGGTTCGTAAATTGTGGAAATGACTCCAGGACCCCCGAAACTAAGTAATAGTCCAAGAAATGGGCCAAAAATCGGCCCAAACTGCGATTGTTGATGACATACATGTAAGCGCACCTTGGGGTTCAACAACTATGGAAATCTCTTCGGGACCCCAAAACGGTGAGTAATAGTCCACGAAACGAGTCAGAATCGACAAAAACCATGAGTGTTGATGACCGATACGTAAACGCACCCCGGGGTTTGTTAATCAAGGAAAGCACTCCGGGACCCCAAAACAGTGAGTAATAGTCCATGAAACGGGCCAGAATCGGCCAAAACTACGAGTGCCACAAAACGAGCCCGAATCGGCCGAAACTGCGAGTGTTGATGATCGACACGTGAACGCACCCCGGGGTTTGTTAATTGCGCAAGTCACACCGGGACCCCAAACAGTGAGTAATAGTCCACGAAACGGGCCAGAATCAGCCACAACTGTGAGTGTTCATGACCGGTACGTAAACGCATTTTGGGGTTCAACAACTATGGAAATCGCTTCGGGACCCCTAAATGTTGAGTAATAGTCCTCGAATCGCGTCAGAATTGGCCCAAACTGTGAGTGTTGAGGACAGACACGCAAACGCACCCCGAGAATTGTCAATCATGGAAATCGCTCTGGGACGCCAAAATGGTGAATAATCGTGCACGAAATGGACCAGAGTCGACCAAATTTGTGTGTTGATGACTGACATGTAAACGCACCACGGAGTTCGTCAATCGTGGAAATCACGGCGGGACGGCCAAAACTAATTAATAGTGCAAGAAACGGGCCAAAATCGGCCCAAACTGCGATTGTTGATGATCGACACGTAAGCGCACCATGGGGTTCAACAACCATGGAAATCGCTTTGGGGCCCCAAAACGGTGAGTAATAGTCGACGAAACGGGCCAGAAGCGGCCCAAAATGCGAGTGTTGCTAACCGACACATAAACGCACCCCGGTGTTCGTCAATCATGGAAATCACACCGGGACGCCAAAACAGAGTAATAGTCCAAGAAACGGGCCAGAATTGGCAAAAACTATGAATGTTGATGACATACACGTAAGTGCACCTTGGAGTTCAACAACCATGGAAATCGCTCTGGGACCCCAAAGCGGCGAGTAATAGTGCACGGAACGGACCAGAATCGGCCAAAATTGTGAGTGTTGATGACCGAAACGTAAACGCACAACGGGGTTCGTAAATTGTGGAAATCACTCCAGGACCCCCGAAACTAAGTAATAGTCCAAGAAATGGGCCAAAAATCGGCCCAAACTGTGATTGTTGATGACATACATGTAAGCGCACCTTGGGGTTCAACAACTATGGAAATCTCTTCGGGACCCCAAAACGATGAGTAATAGTCCACGAAACGAGTCAGAATCGACAGAAACCATGAGTGTTGATGACCGATACGTAAACGCACCCCGGGGTTTGTTAATCAAGGAAAGCACTCCGGGACACCAAAACAGTGAGTAATAGTCCATGAAACGGGCCAGAATCGGCCAAAACTGCGAGTGCCAGAAAACGAGCCCGAATCGGCCGAAACTGCGAGTGTTGATGATCGACACGTAAACGCACCCCGGGGTTTGTTAATTGCGCAAGTCACACCGGGACCCCAAACAGTGAGTAATAGTCCACGAAACGGGCCAGAATCGGCCACAACTGTGAGTGTTCATGACCGACACGTAAACTCATTTTGGGGTTCAACAACTATGGAAATCGCTTCGGGACCCCTAAATGTAGAGTAATAGTCCTCGAATCGCGTCAGAATTGGCCAAAACTGTGAGTGTTGAGGACAGACACGCAAACGCACCCCGGGAATTGTCAATCATGGAAATCGCTCTGGGACGCCAGAATGGTGAATAATCGTGCACGAAATGGACCAGAGTCGACCAAAATTGTGTGTTGATGACTGACATGTAAACGCACCACGGAGTTCGTCAATCGTGGAAATCACTGGGGGACGCCCAAAACTAATTAATAGTGCAAGAAACGGGCCAAAATCGGCCCAAACTGCGATCGTTGATGATCGACACGTAAGCGCACCATGGGGTTCAACAACCATGGAAATCGCTTTGGGGCCCCAAAACGGTGAGTAATAGTCGACGAAACGGGCCAGAAGCGGCCCAAAATGCGAGTGTTGCTTACCGACACATAAACGCACCCCGGTGTTCGTCAATCATGGAAATCACACCGGGACGCCAAAACAGAGTAATAGTCCAAGAAACGGGCCAGAATTGGCAAAAACTATGAATGTTGATGACAGACACGTAAGTGCACCTTGGAGTTCAACAACCATGGAAATCGCTCTGGGACCCCAAAGCGGTGAGTAATAGTGCACGGAACGGACCAGAATCGGCCAAAATTGTGAGTGTTGATGACCGAAATGTAAACGCACAACGGGGTTCGTAAATTGTGGAAATCACTCCAGGACCCCCGAAACTAAGTAATAGTCCAAGAAATGGGCCAAAAATCGGCCCAAACTGCGATTGATATGACATACATGTAAGCGCACCTTGGGGTTCAACAACTATGGAAATCTCTTCGGGACCCCAAAACGGTGAGTAATAGTCCACGAAACGAGTCAGAATCGACAAAAACCATGAGTGTTGATGACCGATAAGTAAACGCACCCCGGGGTTTGTTAATCAAGGAAAGCACTCCGTGACACCAAAACAGTGAGTAATAGTCCATGAAACGGGCCAGAATCGGCCAAAACAGCGAGTGCCAGAAAACGAGCCCGAATCGGCCGAAACTGCGAGTGTTGATGATCGACACGTAAACGCACCCCGGGGTTTGTTAATTGCGCAAGTCACACCGGGACCCCAAACAGTGAGTAATAGTCCACGAAACGGGCTAGAATCGGCCACAACTGTGAGTGTTCATGACCGACACGTAAACGCATTTTGGGGTTCAACAACTATGGAAATCGCTTCGGGACCCCTAAATGTTGAGTAATAGTCCTCGAATCGCGTCAGAATTGGCCAAAACTGTGAGTGTTGAGGACAGACACGCAAACGCACCCCGGGAATTGTCAATCATGGAAATCGCTCTGGGACGCCAAAATGGTGAATAATCGTGCACGAAATGGACCAGAGTCGACCAAAATTGTGTGTTGATGACTGACATGTAAACGCACCACGGAGTTCGTCAATCGTGGAAATCACTGGGGGACGCCCAAAACTAATTAATAGTGCAAGAAACGGGCCAAAATCGGCCCAAACTGCGATCGTTGATGATCGACAAGTAATCGCACCATGGGGTTCAACAACCATGGAAATCGCTTTGGGGCCCCAAAACGGTGAGTAATAGTCGACGAAACGGGCCAGAAGCGGCCCAAAATGCGAGTGTTGCTAACCGACACATAAATGCACCCCGGTGTTCGTCAATCATGGAAATCACACCGGGACGCCAAAATAGAGTAATAGTCCAAGAAACGGGCCAGAATTGGCAAAAACTATGAATGTTGATGACAGACACGTAAGTGCACCTTGGAGTTCAACAACCATGGAAATCGCTCTGGGACCCCAAAGCGGCGAGTAATAGTGCACAGAACGGACAAGAATCGGCCAAAATTGTGAGTGTTGATGACCGAAACGTAAACGCACAACGGGGTTCGTAAATTGTGGAAATCACTCCAGGACCCCCGAAACTAAGTAATAGTCCAAGAAATGGGCCAAAAATCGGCCCAAACTGCGATTGTTGATGACATACATGTAAGCGCACCTTGGGGTTCAACAACTATGGAAATCTCTTCGGGACCCCAAAACGGTGAGTAATAGTCCACGAAACGAGTCAGAATCGACAAAAACCATGAGTGTTGATGACCGATACGTAAACGCACCCCGGGGTTTGTTAATCAAGGAAAGCACTCCGGGACACCAAAAAGTGAGTAATAGTCCATGAAACGGGCCAGAATCGGCCAAAACTGCGAGTGCCACAAAACGAGCCCGAATCGGCCGAAACTGCGAGTGTTGATGATCGACACGTAAACGCACCCCGGGGTTTGTTAATTGCGCAAGTCACACCGGGACCCCAAACAGTGAGTAATAGTCCACGAAACGGGCCAGAATCGGCCACAACTGTGAGTGTTCATGACCGACACGTAAATGCATTTTGGGGTTCAACAACTATGGAAATCGCTTCGGGACCCCTAAATGTTGAGTAATAGTCCTCGAATCGCGTCAGAATTGGCCAAAACTGTGAGTGTTGAGGACAGACACGCAAACGCACCCCGGGAATTGTCAATCATGGAAATCGCTCTGGGACGCCAAAATGGTGAATAATCGTGCACGAAATGGACCAGAGTCGACCAAAATTGTGTGTTGATGACTGACATGTAAACGCACCACGGAGTTCGTCAATCGTGGAAATCACTGGGGGACGCCCAAAACTAATTAATAGTGCAAGAAACGGGCCAAAATCGGCCCAAACTGCGATCGTTGATGATCGACACGTAAGCGCACCATGGGGTTCAACAACCATGGAAATCGCTTTGGGGCCCCAAAAAGGTGAGTAATAGTCGACGAAACGGGCCAGAAGCGGCCCAAAATGCGAGTGTTGCTAACCGACACATAAACGCACCCCGGTGTTCGTCAATCATGGAAATCACACCGGGACGCCAAAACAGAGTAATAGTCCAAGAAACGGGCCAGAATTGGCAAAAACTATGAATGTTGATGACAGACACGTAAGTGCACCTTGGAGTTCAACAACCATGGAAATCGCTCTGGGACCCCAAAGCGGCGAGTAATAGTGCACGGAACGGACCAGAATCGGCCAAAATTGTGAGTGTTGATGACCGAAACGTAAATGCACAACGGGGTTCGTAAATTGTGGAAATCACTCCAGGACCCCCGAAACTAAGTAATAGTCCAAGAAATGGGCCAAAAATCGGCCCAAACTGCGATTGTTGATGACATACATGTAAGCGCACCTTGGGGTTCAACAACTATGGAAATCTCTTCGGGACCCCAAAACGGTGAGTAATAGTCCACGAAACAAGTCAGAATCGACAAAAACCATGAGTGTTGATGACCGATACGTAAACGCACCCCGGGGTTTGTTAATCAAGGAAAGCACTCCGGGACACCAAAACGGTGAGTAATAGTCCATGAAACGGGCCAGAATCGGCCAAAACTGCGAGTGCCAGAAAACGAGCCCGAATCGGCCGAAACTGCGAGTGTTGATGATCGACACGTAAACGCACCCCGGGGTTTGTTAATTGCGCAAGTCACACCGGGACCCCAAACAGTGAGTAATAGTCCACAAAACGGGCCAGAATCGGCCACAACTGTGAGTGTTCATGACCGACACGTAAACGCATTTTGGGGTTCAACAACTATGGAAATCGCTTCGGGACCCCTAAATGTTGAGTAATAGTCCTCGAATCGCGTCAGAATTGGCCAAAACTGTGAGTGTTGAGGACAGACACGCAAACGCACCCCGGGAATTGTCAATCATGGAAATCGCTCTGGGTCGCCAAAATGGTGAATAATCGTGCACGAAATGGACCAGAGTCGACCAAAATTGTGTGTTGATGACTGACATGTAAACGCACCACGGAGTTCGTCAATCGTGGAAATCACCGCGGGACGCCCAAAACTAATTAATAGTGCAAGAAACGGGCCAAAATCGGCCCAAACTGCGATCGTTGATGATCGACACGTAAGCGCACCATGGGGTTCAACAACCATGGAAATCGCTTTGGGGCCCCAAAACGGTGAGTAATAGTCGACGAAACGGGTCAGAAGCGGCCCAAAATGCCAGTGTTGCTAACCGACACATAAACGCACCCCGGTGTTCGTCAATCATGGAAATCACACCGGGACGCCAAAACAGAGTAATTGTCCAAGAAACGGGCCAGAATTGGCAAAAACTATGAATGTTGATGACAGACACGTAAGTGCACCTTGGAGTTCAACAACCATGGAAATCGCTCTGGGACCCCAAAGCGGCGAGTAATAGTGCACGAAACGGACCAGAATCGGCCAAAATTGTGAGTGTTGATGACCGAAACGTAAACGCACAACGGGGTTCGTAAATTGTGGAAATCACTCCAGGACCCCCGAAACTAAGTAATAGTCCAAGAAATGGGCCAAAAATCGGCCCAAACTGCGATTGATATGACATACATGTAAGCGCACCTTGGGGTTCAACAACTATGGAAATCTCTTTGGGACCCCAAAACGGTGAGTAATAGTCCACGAAACGAGTCAGAATCGACAAAAACCATGAGTGTTGATGACCGATACGTAAACGCACCCCGGGGTTTGTTAATCAAGGAAAGCACTCCGGGACCCCAAAACAGTGAGTAATAGTCCATGAAACGGGCCAGAATCGGCCAAAACTGCGAGTGCCAGAAAACGAGCCCGAATCGGCCGAAACTGCGAGTGTTGATGATCGACACGTAAACGCACCCCGGGGTTTGTTAATTGCGCAAATCACACCGGGACCCCAAACAGTGAGTAATAGTCCACGAAACGGGCCAGAATCGGCCACAACTGTGAGTGTTCATGACCGACACGTAAACGCATTTTGGGGTTCAACAACTATGGAAATCACTTCGGGAGCCCTAAATGTTGAGTAATAGTCCTCGAATCGCGTCAGAATTGGCCAAAACTGTGAGTGTTGAGGACAGACACGCAAACGCACCCCGGGAATTGTCAATCATGGAAATCGCTCTGGGACGCCAAAATGGTGAATAATCGTGCACGAAATGGACCAGAGTCGACCAAAATTGTGTGTTGATGACTGACATGTAAACGCACCACGGAGTTCGTCAATCGTGGAAATCACTGGGGGACGCCCAAAACTAATTAATAGTGCAAGAAACGGGCCAAAATCGGCCCAAACTGCGATCGTTGATGATCGACACGTAATCGCACCATGGGGTTCAACAACCATGGAAATCGCTTTGGGGCCCCAAAACGGTGAGTAATAGTCGACGAAACGGGCCAGAAGCGGCCCAAAATGCGAGTGTTGCTAACCGACACATAAACGCACCCCGGTGTTCGTCAATCATGGAAATCACACCGGGACGCCAAAACAGAGTAATAGTCCAAGAAACGGGCCAGAATTGGCAAAAACTATGAATGTTGATGACAGACACGTAAGTGCACCTTGGAGTTCAACAACCATGGAAATCGCTCTGGGACCCCAAAGCGGTGAGTAATAGTGCACGGAACGGACAAGAATCGGCCAAAATTGTGAGTGTTGATGACCGAAACGTAAACGCACAACGGGGTTCGGAAATTGTGGAAATCACTCCAGGACCCCCGAAACTAAGTAATAGTCCAAGAAATGGGCCAAAAATCGGCCCAAACTGCGATTGTTGATGACATACATGTAAGCGCACCTTGGGGTTCAACAACTATGGAAATCTCTTCGGGACCCCAAAACGGTGAGTAATAGTCCACGAAACGAGTCAGAATCGACAAAAACCATGAGTGTTGATGACCGATACGTAAACGCACCCCGGGGTTTGTTAATCAAGGAAAGCACTCCGGGACACCAAAACAGTGAGTAATAGTCCATGAAACGGGCCAGAATCGGCCAAAACTGCGAGTGCCAGAAAACGAGCCCGAATCGGCCGAAACTGCGAGTGTTGATGATCGACACGTAAACGCACCCCGGGGTTTGTTAATTGCGCAAGTCACACCGGGACCCCAAACAGTGAGTAATAGTCCACGAAACGGGCTAGAATCGGCCACAACTGTGAGTGTTCATGACCGACACGTAAACGCATTTTGGGGTTCAACAACTATGGAAATCACTTCGGGAGCCCTAAATGTTGAGTAATAGTCCTCGAATCGCGTCAGAATTGGCCAAAACTGTGAGTGTTGAGGACAGACACGCAAACGCACCCCGGGAATTGTCAATCATGGAAATCGCTCTGGGATGCCAAAATGGTGAATAATCGTGCACGAAATGGACCAGAGTCGACCAAAATTGTGTGCTGATGACTGACATGTAAACGCACCACGGAGTTCGTCAATCGTGGAAATCACTGGGGGACGCCCAAAACTAATTAATAGTGCAAGAAACGGGCCAAAATCGGCCCAAACTGCGATCGTTGATGATCGACACGTAATCGCACCATGGGGTTCAACAACCATGGAAATCGCTTTGGGGCCCCAAAACGGTGAGTAATAGTCGACGAAACGGGCCAGAAGCGGCCCAAAATGCGAGTGTTGCTAACCGACACATAAACGCACCCCGGTGTTCGTCAATCATGGAAATCACACCGGGACGCCAAAACAGAGTAATAGTCCAAGAAACGGGCCAGAATTGGCAAAAACTATGAATGTTGATGACAGACACGTAAGTGCACCTTGGAGTTCAACAACCATGGAAATCGCTCTGGGACCCCAAAGCGGCGAGTAATAGTGCACGGAACGGACAAGAATCAGCCAAAATTGTGAGTGTTGATGACCGAAACGTAAACGCACAACGGGGTTCGAAAATTGTGGAAATCACTCCAGGACCCCCAAAACTAAGTAATAGTCCAAGAAATGGGCCAAAAATCGGCCCAAACTGCGATTGTTGATGACATACATGTAAGCGCAGCTTGGGGTTCAACAACTATGGAAATCTCTTCGGGACCCCAAAACGGTGAGTAATAGTCCACGAAACGAGTCAGAATCGATAAAAACCATGAGTGTTGATGACCGATACGTAAACGCACCCCGGGGTTTGTTAATCAAGGAAAGCACTCCGGGACACCAAAACAGTGAGTAATAGTCCATGAAACGGGCCAGAATCGGCCAAAACTGCGAGTGCCAGAAAACGAGCCCGAATCGGCCGAAACTGCGAGTGTTGAAGATCGACACGTAAACGCACCCCGGGGTTTGTTAATTGCGCAAGTCACACCGGGACCCCAAACAGTGAGTAATAGTCCACGAAACGGGCTAGAATCGGCCACAACTATGAGTGTTCATGACCGACACGTAAACGCATTTTGGGGTTCAACAACTATGGAAATCGCTTCGGGACCCCTAAATGTTGAGTAATAGTCCTCGAATCGCGTCAGAATTGGCCAAAACTGTGAGTGTTGAGGACAGACACGCAAACGCACCCCGGGAATTGTCAATCATGGAAATCGCTCTGGGACGCCAAAATGGTGAATAATCGTGCACGAAATGGACCAGAGTCGACCAAAATTGTGTGCTGATGACTGACATGTAAACGCACCACGGAGTTCGTCAATCGTGGAAATCACTGGGGGACGCCCAAAACTAATTAATAGTGCAAGAAACGGGCCAAAATCGGCCCAAACTGCGATCGTTGATGATCGACACGTAATCGCACCATGGGGTTCAACAACCATGGAAATCGCTTTGGGGCCCCAAAACGGTGAGTAATAGTCGACGAAACGGGCCAGAAGCGGCCCAAAATGCGAGTGTTGCTAACCGACACATAAACGCACCCCGGTGTTCGTCAATCATGGAAATCACACCGGGACGCCAAAACAGAGTAATAGTCCAAGAAACAGGCCAGAATTGGCAAAAACTATGAATGTTGATGACAGACACGTAAGTGCACCTTGGAGTTGAACAACCATGGAAATCGCTCTGGGACCCCAAAGCGGCGAGTAATAGTGCACGGAACGGACCAGAATCGGCCAAAATTGTGAGTGTTGATGACCGAAACGTAAACGCACAACGGGGTTCGTAAATTGTGGAAATCACTCCAGGACCCCCGAAACTAAGTAATAGTCCAAGAAATGGGCCGAAAATCGGCCCAAACTGCGATTGTTGATGACATACATGTAAGCGCACCTTGGGGTTCAACAACTATGGAAATCTCTTCGGGACCCCAAAACGGTGAGTAATAGTCCACGAAACGAGTCAGAATCGACAAAAACCATGAGTGTTGATGACCGATACGTAAACGCACCCCGGGGTTTGTTAATCAAGGAAAGCACTCCGGGACACCAAAACAGTGAGTAATAGTCCATGAAACGGGCCAGAATCGGCCAAAACTGCGAGTGCCAGAAAACGAGCCCGAATCGGCCGAAACTGCGAGTGTTGATGATCGACACGTAAACGCACCCCGGGGTTTGTTAATTGCGCAAGTCACACCGGGACCCCAAACAGCGAGTAATAGTCCACGAAACGGGCCAGAATCGGCCACAACTGTGAGTGTTCATGACCGACACGTAAACGCATTTTGGGGTTCAACAACTATGGAAATCGCTTCGGGACCCCTAAATGTTGAGTAATAGTCCTCGAATCGCGTCAGAATTGGCCAAAACTGTGAGTGTTGAGGACAGACACGCAAACGCACCCCGGGAATTGTCAATCATGGAAATCGCTCTGGGACGCCAAAATGGTGAATAATCGTGCACGAAATGGACCAGAGTCGACCAAAATTGTGTGCTGATGACTGACATGTAAACGCACCACGGAGTTCGTCAATCGTGGAAATCACTGGGGGACGCCCAAAACTAATTAATAGTGCAAGAA
>NW_025230051.1:0-16883 GCF_018294505.1 Triticum aestivum | reverse complement strand
TACGATCTTACGGTGCTTGATCCCAGTGACAGAAGGGGAACCGACACGTATGTATCGTTGCTATTAAGGATAACAAGATGGGGTCTATTTCTACATAAATAGATCTTGTCTACATCATGTCATCGTTCTTATTGAATTACTCTGTTTTTTCATGAACTTAATACACTAGATGCATGCTGGATAGCAGACGATGTGTGGAGTAATAGTAGTAGATGCAGGCAGGAGTCGTTCTACTAATCTTGGACGTGATGCCTATATAATTATCATTCCTTGGATATCGTCATGAGTATTTGAAGTTCTATCAATTGCCCAACAGTAATTTGTTTATCCACCATTTGCTATTTTTCTCGAGAGAAGCCACTAGTGAAGCCTATGGCCCCGGGTCTCTTCTTTATTATATTTGGCTTCGTGATCTATTTTCATTTGCTTTTATTTTTGGATCTATTAAACCAAAAATACTTTGCTACACTTTATTTTATTTGAGATCTATTTATCCAATCAATTACAACTTTCTCCCGTCCACTCGCCAATTTCTGGCGCCGTTACCCGAAAGGGATTGACAACTCCGTTAACACGTCGGGTTGCGAGTATTTGTTATTTGTGTGCAGGAGCTGTTTACGTTGTGTTGCGTGGTTCTCCTACTGGTTCGATAACCTTGGTCTCATCATTGAGGGAAATACCTACCGTCGTTGTACTGCATCATCCCTTCCTCTTTGGGGAAATACTGAAGTTCTAGCATACATCAAGGGGGAGGTGGGTGGGGCATTGGATCTGGGGGCATGGAGGGGAGGCTATAGAAGAGATCGGTCGGAGAGGTCTGAGGCGAGAGCGCCTTGTTGCACCTGCTTTTGCTGGGGGAGAGTGTCGGTGTCCAAAACGGCAGATCTCGGGTAGGGGGTCCCGAACTGTGCGTCTGAGGATCGAAGGTAGCATGAGGTAGGGGACACGATGTTTACCCACGTTCAGGCCCTCTTGATGGAGGTAATACCCTACTTCCTGCTTGATTGACTTTGATGAGTATAGGGGTTACAAGAGTTGATCTACCTCGAGATCGTAATAGCTAAACCCTAGATGTCTAGCTTGTATGATTATTCTTCTACGGACTAACCCCTCTTGTTTATATAGGCACCGGAGGGGACTAGGGCTGTGCAAAGTCGGTTTACAGAGGAAGGAAACTACACATCCGGATGCCAAGCTTGTCACCCACGCGAAGGAGAGTCCCATATGGACACGGGAGAAGGCCTTCTGTCTTGTATCTTCACGGCCGATAAGCCCGACCCATATCACATAGGCCGGCACCCCGAGGACCCCATAATCCGGGACTCCCTCAGTAGCCCCCGAACTTGCCTTCAATGATGACATTATATCCGGCTTCATGTCTTCGGCTTTGCAAGGTGGGTTCTCCATTGTACTTCGTATAGCTCGGCTTTTACATTAAATACCATACCATTCAGCTTTTGTTCCGCCACCGCCTCGGCCTCCACGTGTCGAACGAATATGAAGGGTCTAAGCATTTTTGCAAGTAACCCCTTGTCCATACGGGGAAGGTGTCTATTTAAAGAGATTGAATCCCAGATACCATTCCGCACCAGGCGAAAATCCTTAGAGCTTGCCATAGGAACTCATCCAAACATGGTTGGCGCTCCTAGTTCTTCCTCACGCCCCCACCGTCCTCAAAAAGGCGATTGGGAGAGATGCTCAATATCCCACGCCCAGTTGACCAAGCTTTATATGCAAGGATATCTCCTCCCTCGGATCTAGTTCCTGTTCGGGTGGGAATAACTTCCATCAACGGTGAAACCCTGATGGAGAACTTCCCCAATCCTACTAAAGGGGAATGGGTGTGATTTGTTTCTTTCCTGCTGAGAGGCGTGGGATTTCTGATTCATCCTTTCCTTAGAGGTCTTATGGAGTATTACGGCCTCCAACTGCACAATCTCATGCGGGTCTCCATCCTGCACATTGCAGGCTTCGTTGCTCTTTGCGAGCTATTCCTAGGCTGCGAGGCCCATTTAGAGTTATGGAGGAAATATTTCTGCCTCGTCCCCTGCTCACAAGAGGGATTCATATTCGAGGCAGGCGGCGCCGAAGTATGGCGCATAGCCGCGACAGGATACCTGTCCGGCACTCTGAAGAAGGCATCTGAAGAGTGGCCCTCGGAGTGGTTTTACATCGAAGACGTTGTTCTCCCGGACCCAATCCGGCAAGGTCTTCCCGAATTTTCAATTGCTCCTTTAAAGAAGCGCGCCAGTTGGCGTCCCCGAAGCTATGAAGAAGAAGACAGCACTAAGATTAAGAGGCTAGTGAGCAAGATCAGAATACTCGGCCACTCTGGACTGTCTATAGTTGAGGTAATGGCGATTTCAATAACGTGATGCGTCCAGCCACTTCAATTTAGAAGGCTTCCCATGTGGCATTACAACAGGGAGGACGATGCATCATGATGTGGGCGCAAGGGTCCGGACAATTTTGCCGCCTTGGCCACCATGTTGGCTAAACTTTACAAAGGGGAGAAGGAACACTTCACTTGCCTTAAATGCCGAGAAGGTTTGTCCATGTATAACCCCATTGATTGGGTAAGTTTTCAATCATAGGCCTCACTTAATCTTTTTCTTTAATTAAGCTTAGTCGAATTTAATCTGGCCACTTTTAACAGGAATGGAGAAAGGTCGTCACAGGGATCTACAGCCCCGCTCCATAGCCGGAGAACCATAATCGAGACCTAGATCCCGTATTTGAAGAGGATCCGGATATATTTATAGATTGAAGGAAGGAGTCTTTTATCAGGCGAGCTACGATGGCATGGAAGTGGCCATTATAGCCGATTACCCTGGCCTTCTCCCCTCCTCCCATGTAAGTACCCAGGAGACACCCCCTCAAAAAGAGTTTTCCCCTTGCGACTCACCCACCGCACTGTACCGTGCTCCCAAGGGGCGACGCTCATCCCATCGTACTGTGGCAAAGACTTCTTCTAAGAAGACAACAATCGCATAGGGCGAGTCTTTGAAAAGAAAGGAAAATGATGATACTGTCGGGCCCTCTCCTTCATCAAAGAGGTATAATTCTTTAGCACGCACTCAGTGGATAGATCGGATAGTGATGTTTCCTGCTATGACATATCGAGGAGGAGTGTATGCCAGACTATATCCGGAGACCTGGTCGGCCATGCATGGGCTAATCCAGCCCTGGACCCTATCACAAGGACTCGAGGGGATGCGGAAGCAATGCCAGATTATCATCTCCTAGAGGATTCGGATAATGTATCCGTCACCAACCCCCGAAGTGGAGAGTATGATGAATCATCGGCGGCGGAGAGCGGCTATGTGTGACCCAAATTTCACCAAAGATGCATTCAACGCTTTCAGCTCAACGGATGCTTACATCCGAGCTGCTCGGGATGGACTTGCTGGAGCCACTCACCAGCTTTCAAAGGATATGCGGGTAAGGACTTTTTGTGCAGATTCAATAATCATATGCCAGTAGCCCCGAGTCTTGAAGCAGTTGGCCCAACTAATTTAAGGGTCGTTACATCCTCAGGTACTCACAGAGAAAATAACACATTATCCAGGGAGCTAGAAGAATGCCGAACTAAGCTAACTGTTGCCACCGCTGAACTGGAAAAATTTAAAGAAATCCAAGAAGGCACCTGATGGTAGGTACAACAGTAACCCGGAAATAAGATTCCGTGCCTACCACGATGTTGCTTAAATATGCATCGTTTTGTTGGTAGGGTCGACAGATCAGCTGGAAGAGAGGCTAAGGGCTGCTCAAGCGGACAAACAACATGCCGAAGGGCAAGATGCCGCTGGTCAACGTGTATTGACACGGACCATTAATGAGAAGAACAAACTACAGGATGCAAATATCAAGCAAGCCGAAGAACTGAAGGATTTAAGAGCCCAACTATCGGATGCTTTGAAGGAGAACAGGAAGCTGAAAGGTGGCATATTCAGTATGCTCTTTAACCTGACTTTCACACGGTCTCCTGATGGAAAATTTTACAAGTTTGTTTCTGTAGGTGTGCTGACCGGACGTCCCGAGGGAGAAGTGTCTGGATTTCAAGGCGACCTGCTACAAGAGCTATCCAAAGTGCACGAGTGAGCTCAGCAAGCAATGAGGAATATGGCTAAGGCTTTGTGGCCATCCAATCCACCTCCAGGAAGTATGGAGGAGTTCGTGAATTTATTCAAGGGAGCTCGTCGCCATTTTGAGCTATGGAAGATATCCGCATGTCGGGAAGGCGCAGGAGAGGCCTGGGCCATGGTGAAAACGCGGTACACCGGACTTGATCCGAATCATATGGCCCGGGTCGGAGCTCGGGGACAAGATGGACAAGAAATTCCTCTTAGCTTAGTGTACGACCAAGTAAAGATAGCCGCTAAGTTTTCCTAACAGGATTGTAAACTAGACAACCTGTTAGAGGGTCTATAGGAGGAGGAAGTTTTTGAGTCCAAGTAGCAATGTACTTTTATCAACAAACTTATCTCCAGCCGAATTGTAAAATGATTGTCATGGCAGACTTTCTGCTTCGACCTCCAAAACCCGTGGTTTGGAGTGTTTCTGGATATTATATCGTCGGTAAACACCAAAGTATGTTCGGAAAACAGGCAGTCCAGTCATAGTTGCTTGAACAGACAAGTTGTATTCGGGGAGTTATGTTATATTACATTTGATCGTAAGAAACATCTTCCAGAGAGAATAGTTCCGCTAAGGGTTCCTCTCCCTGGGCCAGCATGCGTTTTTGTGCATGCCGAAGTTGTGATGCTAAAAATCACAGTACGTGTTATAATTTGGGGGCTTATATTGCAGCGAGGGCAGTTCGTATTTTGTCCACTGACCAATTATCCCCTTAAGAACGCTAGCTTTCGGCTTAACCCGTCTGAGGTACATGTCCGGATAACCCGGCTGTAACAATCGCAGAGGTGCTCCCTTTATGCCCTAGCCGAACAAGCGGGAATGTAGGGCATAAACACAGGAGCCAGGCAACCCAGCTTGGCAAAAACTTAAGTCATAAAGGTGCATATTATGGCAAAGAAAGGACATATATGAGTAGACAACACATATATACAGTGAGCTTGATGCTCAAAAACTAACAATGATAATAAGCTTCTGTGAAAAGAAGCCCCCAGGTATTGTGGGGTGTGTACATTTGAGGGTGTATGCCCCTCAAGTGTGCGGCTTATCCGAACATGAGATAGAAGTCGTGTACAGATGAGAAAGAAGAAAAAGGTGAAAAGGGAGAAAAGGAGGGACGAGGAAAAAGGTATAAGTGCGGACTTAGGCGTAGAATCACGGAGTCGGGCAACGTTCCATGGGTTTGGTTCCAGGCGATTTTCCGAGGCATTGCGAAGGCGATAGGCTCCCCGAGTGAGAACTTCATCTATAATGAAGGGGCCCTCCCATTTGGGCTTGAGCTTGTCCTTTTTCTTCTCTGGTAGGCGTAGAACGAGTTCACCGACATTATAAGTCTTTGCCCGTACTTCCCTGCTTTGATATCGCCAAGCCTGTTGTTGGCAGAATGTGGAACAGGCCTTCGCGACATCGTGCTCCTCCTCCAGGCCGTCCAGATCGTCCTACCGATCAAGTTCGGCTTCTCTCTTTGTACATGCGCACTCGAGGTAAGTCGTGAATAATGTCGCAAGGCAAGACCGCCTCCGCGCCGTACACCATGAGGAAAGGAGTATATCCGGTCATGCGATTGGGCATGGTCCGCAGCCCCCAGAGTACGGAATCGAGTTCTTCGACCCAGTGCTTGTATGATTCTTGCAGAGATCGCACTAGTCTGGGTTTGATGTCGCTCATTATCAGGCCATTAGCCCGTTTGACCTGACCGTTTGTTTGAGGGTGATATACGGAAGCGTAATCAAGCTTGATGCCCAAATTACCGCACCAAGTTTTCACCTCATCAGCCGTAAAGTTAGAGCCGTTGTCAGTAATAATACTGTGTGGGACACCATAACGGTGTACTACGCTGGATATGAAGTCGATAACCGGTCCGGCTTCGGCCGTTTTGACTGGTTTGGCTTCTATCCACTTAGTGAACTTGTCGACCATAACCAGGAAATATTTCTTTTTATGGCTCCCCCTTTAAGGGGTCCGACCATGTCTAGCCCCCAGACCGCAAAAGGCCAGGTAATGGGGATTGTTCGTAGGGCAGTGGCGGCTCATGTCTTTGATTGGCGAAAAGCTGGCATCCAACACAGCGCTGTATGAGGTCCTGTGCGTCTGCTCGGGCCGTGGGCCAAAAGAAACCCGTACGGAAGGCCTTACTTACAAGGGCCCGAGCTGCGGCGTGATGGCCACCAAGACCGGTGTGTATTTCGGTCAGGAGCTGCCGTCCCTCTTCTTCGGAGATACATCTTTGAAGGACTCCGGTAGTACTTTTCTTGTACAGTTCCCCTTCATGAACCTTGTAGGCCTTCGAGCGTCGAACAATACGACGGGCCTCAGTCTGATCATCAGGGAGCTCATTCCTAGTAAGGTAGGAAAGTAAAGGTTCGGTCCACGGGGTAATTACGGCCATGATTTTGTGGGCTGATGGTGTTATTTTGGTGCCTGAACCCCCAATGATATCGGAACTGTGTTCGGAATCTGGGGGTATGATCGGCTCTGGAACGGTGTTACCGCTCTCGTCCTGCCACACTACGGATGGCTTGAAAAGCCTCTCCATAAAGGTGTTAGGTGGGACAGGGTCGCGTTTTGCGCCCATGCAGGCAAGGATGTCCGCAGCTTGATTACTCTCTCGAGCCACGTATGAAACTCGAGCCCCTCAAATCAAGTTGATATTTTGAGTACAGCATTGTGGTAAGTTGCCATCTTCGGATATTTTGCATCGAATTCTCCGTTTATTTAGGATATTGCAAGGTTTGAATCCCCGCGCACCTCGAGGCGTTGTATGCCCATGGAGATAGCCATCCGGAGACCGTGCAATAGGGCCTCGTATTCGGTTGCATTGTTAGAGTCTGTATACAGTATTTGGAGCACATAACGGACTGTGTCTCCTGTGAGGGATGTCAAGACGACACCAGCCCCCAATCCGGCTAGCATTTTAGAGCCGTCGAAGTGCATCACCCAGTTGGAACATGTGCCATACTCTTTAGGGAGTTCGGCCTCTGTCCATTCGGCGACGAAGTCAGCCAACACCTGAGATTTAATAGCTCGGCGTGGCTTGTAAGTTATTTCAAATGGTAAGAGCTAAATGGCCCATTTGGCAATCTGGTCAGTGGCGTCCCGGTTGTTTATAATGTCATTAAGTGGTACTTCGGAAGCCACCATGATCGAGCACTCTTGAAAGTAGTGCCGCAGCTTGCGGGATGACATAAAGACCGCATATGCTATCTTTTGATAATGCGGGTATCGGGATTTGCATGGTGTAAGGATCATTGATACGTAATATACTGGTTTTTGAAGTGGGAATTTATGTCCCTCTTCCTCTTGTTTAACGACGAGCACAGCACTCACCACCTGGTGAGTTGCAGATATGTAGAGCAACATCAGTGCACCAACGTTTGGTGTGGCCAGGATTGGGTTGCTTGCTAGCAAAGTTTTTATTTCTTCCAGTCCGGCTGTGGCGGCGTCCGTCCACATGAAGTGGTCTATGCGACGGAGTAGGCGATACAATGGCAATGCCTTTTCCCCTAGTTTGGAGATAAAACGGCTCAAAGCTGCCACGCATCCAGCTAGTTTTTAGACCTGCTTGAGGTCTGTTGGTGTTGCCAACTGTGACAGGGCTCGGATTTTGGCTAGGTTTGCTTCGATTACTCTATTTGAGACAATGAACCCTAGCAGTTTTCCGGCTGGAACGCCGAAAACGCCTTTTTCCAGATTGAGTTGTATGTCATATGCTCAGAGGTTGTCGAACGTAAGGCATAAATCGTCCACCAATGATTTGACATGCTTGGTTTTAATGACTATGTCATCTACATATGCCTCCACAGTCTTGCCGATTTCATTTTCTAGGCATGTTTGAATCATGCGTTGATAGGTTGCGCCGGCATTCTTGAGCCCGAAATGCATGGTGTTCAAGCAGAAGGGCCCATACGGGATGATGAACACCGTTGCGGCCTGGTCGGATTCTTTCATCTTAATTTGATGGTATCCGGAGTATGCGTCGAGGAAACACAGTGAATCGTGTCCCGCGGTCACGTCAATAATCTGGTCAATGCGAGGTAGTGAGAAGGGGTCCTTAGGGTATCCTTTATTAAGATCTTTGAAATCGACACACAGGCGCCAGGATTTATCCTTCTTCGGTACCATGACCAGGTTTGCTAGCCAGTTCGGATGTTTGAACTCTCTGATAAACCCGGCTTCGAGTAACTTGGCTAGCTCCTCCCCCATAGCCTGTTGTTTGGGTTCGGAAAATCGGCGCAGCGTTTGCTTGACTGGTTCGTATCCTTTCAGTATATTGAGACTATGTTCGGCCAGTCTTCGTGGGACACCTGGCATATCCGAAGGGTGCCAGGCAAAGATGTCCTGGTTCTCACATAGGAATGCACGTAATGCGGCGTCGACCATTGGATCCAGTTGTGCCCCAATGGAAGTTGTCTTCTTGGGGTCCATCGGGTGGACTTGAAATTTGACTATTTCGTCTGCTGGCTTGAAGGAAGTGGATTTGGGTCTCTTATCGAGGATTACATCATCCCAATCCACTGTGGAATGTAGGGTGGTTAATTCCTCGGTCGCGAGGGCCTCAGATAAAGCCTCGAGGGCCAGAGAGGCGGTTTTGTTTTCGGCGCGGAGTGTTATGTCTGGATCACTGGTGATAGTGATAACTCCATTAGGCTCGGGCATTTTGACCTTCATATACCCGTAATTTTGTACGGCTTGGAAGCGTGTGAATGCGTCTCACCCCAGCAGGGCGTGATACCCGATGTTGAAAGGTGCCACATGGAAGAGTAACTCTTCAGACCTATAGTTCTCTGGCATGCCGAATACCACATCGAGTTTGATTTTTCCCGAGCATCTTGCTTCCCGACTGGGGATAATGCCTCGAAAGGTTGTTCTGCTTTGCTCAATGTGACTCCTGTCCATTTGCATTTTATTGAGTGTGTCTTCGTAGATGAGGTTCAGTCCGCTGCCGCCGTCCATTAGCACTTTAGTGAGACGAAAGCCGTCCATGATTGGGTTTAGGACCAAAGCGGCAGGTGCCCGGACTGCGTGGGGTCTTGGTTCGTCATCGGCGTTGAATGTGATCGTCGTATCATTCCAAGGATTTATTGCTGCCACTTGGCAGACTTCGCGAGGTCGCGGAGCGCCCTTTTGCATCGATTATTTGATGAAAAGGTCTCGAAGACCGTGAATACTTTGAGATCATTGCCCTCCAAAGAGTAATTCTCTGGGGTGTCATTGGTGAGGATACCCTCGCCGCTCTTGGCCACTTGCCGGAGTATCCAACATGCTCGGAGGCTATGCGTTGGTTCGGTGTTCGGCGTCATGTGAATTTGACAGGGCTTGTCGAGCCATTCCTCGAGGATAGTTTTATGCCCCGTAAAGGGCTTGATTTTCTTGTCCACGGGATGATGTTTAGGTGCTCCGTGAGGGTGCATCCTTTTTGCTCGTCCGGGAGATGGCCTAAAGGCATGTGGTTCCCAACGGGCTGTCTGGGTTTTCCAGGCGCTTTCCATTGCGTAGTACTTCTGTACTATGTGTGCCAAATATGCAAAGTGCAGTACGTGACGGCAGTTGAGGGCATTAAGGATTCCCTCATCCGTACAATTGTTGCAAAATACCGAGATCACGTCATCGTCGCAGCAATCTTTGATCTTGTTTTTAACAAGGAGGAATCTGGCCCAAAAGTGGTGGACTGTTTCCTGAGGCTGCTGCCGTACGCACATTAAGTCGCATATATCCAGAGGACCGGAATTGCTTGGGGATATTGCTTGTGGTGGGTGGGTGGGCTTAAATTCGAACCCTGACCCACTGTGAAGTCCGGATTCTGAAGAATTTCTGAGGTTACAAGCCCTGGCTCTGGAGCGTCCGGTGAGTTTTTAGGCTCAAAGTTTGTTTCTGTGTTCGGAGGACAAGAAGTGTCCTCCTGAAGATGGGTGTCCGGCTCTCCGAGCTTGGAAATCCGAACATACTTCGTTCTCAACGTAGGAGAAGAGTTATCGTCAGCTTGTTCCTCCACAATTGCCACCTGATGGGTGATCAGTGGAGATCTGATTTCTCTCTGATCGGGTTTAAGCCCAATCTAATCATAGTCGGTTGCGACCCCCAGGGCGGCGATGCGATCTAGCAGTTTGTTTAACGCTGATACATCTGCCGCATCCATCTTGCGGAGTATTCAGGGCCGACATGGAGATGATTTTTGGTGACAGGCTGGGCTGTCATTGGCTTAATGGCCGAACGAGCGCCCTGGTGAAGCTGCCAAGCCAGAGGTTTTCCCCTAAAGCTAGGGCTCCTCCGGAAGTGATATCGTCCTTGATGACAAGGCGAGCCATCAACCCTTCTGTCGACGACATAGAGGAACTCTCAATGAAAGCACCAATGTCAGTGTCAAAACCGGCAAGTCTCGGGTAGGGGGTCCCGAACTGTGCATCTGAGGATTGAAGGTAGCAGGAGGCAGGGGACACGATGTTTACCCAAGTTCGGGCCCTCTTGATGGAGGTAATACCCTACTTCCTGCTTGATTGACTTTGATGAGTATAGGGGTTACAAGAGTTGATCTACCTCGAGATCGTAATAGCTAAACCCTAGATGTCTAGCTTGTATGATTATTCTTCTATGGACCAACCCCTCTGGTTTCTATAGGCACCAGAGGGGACTAGGGTTGTACAAAGTCGGTTTACAGAGGAAGGAAACTACACATCCGGACGCCAAGCTTGTCACCCATGCGAAGGAGAGTCCCATCCGTACACGGGAGAAGGCCTTCTATCTTGTGTCTTCACGGCCCATCAGCCCAGTCCATATCACATAGGCCGGCTCCCCGAGGACCCCATAATCTGGGACTCCCTCAGAGAGGGGTGCACCGGAGACGGAGGTAGACTGCCCCATCGAAGAGGAGGACGGAAGGGAGAACATGAGAGGCGACACATTGGGGATTTTGGATGGGAATTGGTAGGAGAGGAAGGCGTGGCGGGAAGAGGAAGGAGCTAGATAAGTGGTGAGTGGGACCCAAGGCAAGATGTTTCTTGTTAAATCGACCTACCGCATGACCCTGTAATTTCCTAACAGTTGGCAGTAAAAAAAATTGAAAGAAAGGAGCAAACACAGGTCGAGCTAGCTTAGTGTGTACTTTATATATAACTTGCCACAGAACTAGTTAAGGTGTTTAATGGTGTAAAAGTTTCCAAAAATCCTGAAAAAATACTGAAATAGCACAGCTATAATATAACATGATCCAACGGAGCATTTAAAAAATCAACTTTATATATCCTAAAAAAACAAGTAGTTTAGTATATATTTATGTCGCTGTGAGCTGAAATGCATATTTTCACAATCCCTCCGCTAGATCATCTTATTATGTTAGAGAGATGCTCCACTGTTTATTTCATATTTTTTGATAACTTTTAAAGTGTTAAAATCTTAACGAGCCTAAACAAGTTTTGTGGCAAGCTATGATAGACACGCTTTTACCTATATGTATGTATGTATGTATTTGTTTGCAATTCTTGTACCCAATAAACCAGCCGAGGATGACTTGCCACGCGTATCTATACAAGAACTACAACCAAGAATGATGTGATAAAAACAATTACAGATATTTATGAGACATTTGATTGTGTGTGCTACATGTAGGCTATTCATCTAGGGCATGGTTTTCTTTCAAAAGGTGCAGATTTTGGTTAGTTTTTTTTAAGTTAAGGGGCTTAAATGCTTTTGACAAATGACGCCAGCATTTTGATAAGAGTGATGATTGATAAATATCTCACCATTGGGTTGTATAGTTTGCGTCCTCAAGCATGGTAATTGATGGTATATTCTAGAATCTAGAGTAGAGATTATATCTCATGTGAGTAGTGAATTGCCTACATTTCCCCCTCTTAGATTCATTCTTGTGTTGGACATACATGAAATGATCATGTACAATTTTCTTCATCTTACTAGTTTGATTCATAGGAATTTCATTGGATTTGGATCCTCAAGAATTCTCCTACAGTTGTCATCTAATTCACATGATGTAGAATTTTATCCATAGGATTTATTTCTACTCCATTTTGGAGGATAATTTTCATCCACTCGAGACTCCCCTCGTGGCAGAGTTCCTTTATTTTACATGTGCTATCAAACAATTCTCCATCCAAGTTCATGTAGTGTAATCCTATGTGATACAAAAGGTCACGCCACTTACTACATGTTTTCTATTGCAGCATTTTTAGAATACTTTACATTAAAGAATCCCTTAGTGTTCTCTGTTCTTGCTTGCTTTGACACCATTGTGTATTGATGCTTATTTATATTAATACGGTTGATTGTAGTGTTTGGTGATCTCATAATACCATCATTTTTCATGCTCTTACTATATTGAATCTATTTCATTGGGTTCAAATTTTTTATGTCCCGTGGCTATGCACGGGCACATACCTAGTATGAATAAATAAAACAAAAATAGTAAACGGTTCGGATCGCCAACAATGTGAAATGCAGAGAGTGCATATTAATTAATATTGATTAGTATACATAAGAAAACTGTAGAGGATTAATGTGGCCAATTAATGAGTATACATGGTGTATCTCCATGAGCCTTGACGAGGTATAAGTTGTTAGATTTTATGGGCATTGGCCACTAAATCTTGTATCTTGGCCCAACTAAAATTTTGAAATCTCAAAGGCCCATTTGAGTTGAATGTCAAATCTGTAAGTTTAGTACCATACTAGCTAGTGGAGTGAAACTTTTACCAATATAAAAGCTGAGTTGTTCTACTATAGTTTGTTGTTTGAGAAAAGAGAGCAATATCGCACCTGCTCCCTCCCTCCCTCACTTCACGCCACGCAATGTTGCGCGTCACATTTTGTGAATCGAGTTCAAGTTCGGGTAATGTTATGCGCCTTGCTGGAAGAACTATTTCTTTCTTCACAATACTTTGCTAGAAGAACTAAACTTTTTGATACAGTACATTGTCGAGCTCTGGTTCTACATGCCAATGCTTGTGCTCGTTGTGGCTACATTTTGTACTCCCAGAGAGTTCTTCCATCACATGCTAGTTGCTTATATTCACTCTCCCATGTCTCCCCTCTATGTGGAGGAGATACAGAGGAGAGAGGCTACGCATAGCGCAACACACAGAACAGAACACAAACCTGTTGAATACCTCCGTGTCGAGCTGCTTCTCCGACCCCATAGTGACTGCATGCACTACCATCCGGGAGATCGGGCCTCTGAAACTTTATCCCTTAAGTACTTGCACCCGATGAGGGGTGATAAGGTTTTTGCGGAGTACCTCGGCAGGACTGTTCGCTCAAGTTCAACTACATCCTTGACATCTATCCGCCTGCTCAATTACCTCCTCTACGACAGACGACCATCTCGTCACTACCATGGCTCAGGACGCTGTTGCACCGGAGTTTCCTAGTCTATTGCATGTGATTTGTCACGATAGTAATCTTGGGCGATGCTAATATGGATTGAGTTTAAATGAAATCTACCAAATCTTCTACCATAAGCATTAGTATTTTTAAGTGTATCCTAGTAATAATAACAACATTAATGTCTTCTATTTTTTTATACACAATCATAAGTAGTACATTAATTTGCATATTCTGGAAGGATCTGATCCGTCTGCCTGCCTCTATATAACAAACACCCTCGAGAGCTTTGCAACACAAACAAGTTGCAGCAACAACTGAACGGAGAGCAAAGAAAGAAAAACCAGTAGCTAGCCTCGAGTTTGGATCTCCTGATGGCAATCCTCAGAAGGAGCAGGAACGCCCTGTGCTTGGTGGCCCTAGTGATCATGGCTACCTGCACCGTTCTGTCATCAGCTAATGGACCGCCTGGTTAGTACTCTATGCATGATGCTAACATTTGTCATATGTACAATGCACCGATCGAATTCTATATCGTATAACTGGCCTAGTAACATGTATTTTTCCCTTTTGCAGGTACAATCAATTGCATGCCGCCGACTGGCAGCTGCGACCCGGCGCACTGCACTAAATTTTGCGCGCCGAACTATCATGGTCATTGCGCGGTGGGCGGCATAGGGGCCCCATCTTGTTGCTGCTACAATCCGACGAGTGCGTCAGTTGGGGTGGCTCACCCTGCTGCACCCTCACATGCATGAAGGACGTTCGCATGAATCAACGATCGATGTATGGCTCAAAATCATCGAATGGAATAATAATAAACTTCATTATATACTTTTGTGAGATATATCAACCAGCCATTCTTTTTATTCCAAGGCGAAGATTGAATCATTTAGCAAACATCAAGTCCCACAACTTTGGCAGATCGCTCAATCCCGTTCATCTTCAGCGCAAAGGGCGGTTCTAACAAGCCACACACTCATGTTCCAGAAATACTGAAACAAAATAAAAATCCATGGTTAAACCAGATTTTTTTTTCATAGATAAATGTATGATCAAGAGTGATTCCTCACCTATCTTTCTAGGGGCAAGCCATATTTGCACACTTAATTAAGATTACAAATAAATGGAAGATTTGTTTAAAAAGCAAATCTAGAAGATTGCAAATACTAGTAAGACTTTAGAAAAATCCGGTCCAGATGGTTGATACTACGTTGGCATTGGACGCCTTGTTCTCCTCATCTTTCGTCCCACTGGATGACTCAATTGCCCGATGACACAAAGTCCACTTGCAACCGAGATGTTACTATTCTTTTCAAGGACGGAACAAGAAGCATGCAATTGTCAGATTGACAATTGATGACGAACATATGATAATGTGTGTGTCATGCATGTTCAAGTTAATTTTTCTCTGGCCACGGCAAGGAGTGGCTTTCCTTCTAGTGCGTTTGTAACCGAACTACTACCGCTTCAATAGAGATGTTTGCAGGACATTACAAAACAGTAAAACAGAGCTAGCTACAGCTCTCCACAGCGATTTAAGGTTCTTGGCCGTCCAATCTGACTCACCAAGGTCCCAGATTTGGTACTGCACCCCGCACGACGTCCTGGCTCTGGCGATCCTGGTTCAATCGACCGTAATCGGGCCGCTGCTCCGCAGGCTGAGCTAGGAATTATACCGTTCGTCGGGCCGGCCAGGGGCCGAAAGCCTATGTAGCCCATCGAAGTGATTCTCTCTCCCAGCGTTTTCGTGCGTGTTGCCCAGCCCAGCCCGTTCCGTGCATCCTTCCTCTCTACCTGCCTTCCCCTAGTTCGTCTCAGTGCCGGTGGCGCTACCGCCGTCCTGCTACCCGCGCTCCTCTGGAGAAACTTTAGCGATCGAGTGGGCGGCATTCCATCGGCCAGCATCCGTGCCAGAGGTGGATGAGTGGAAGGAGGGAGAGTACAAATCCTCGGCCCTCCACGTACTGATTTATTTGTTAAAGAGCCACAACATCTGCTCCTAACTTCTAACTTGCACAATCCTCAGGCATCTCCCCACTACCTAGCTTCACAATAACGAAAGTGCTTCCGCCTACCTCTGCTACTCTTAATGGATATGATCGGAATTGGTAATTGTTTATTATGTGGCACCTGTCAACAATTTGAGGGTCCCTTGCTTTTTCCTAGGTGTTGCATGTTTGAACTGTTAATACATAATTTCTATTTATTCGATCAATTATAGCTCTTTAATTTGATCATAGGGAACAAAACAGATATATGCAAAATCAAAATATTTGCAAGAAAGAGCAGCTTCATCCTTATTTTTATTTAGTTTGTTGATAATTAACCTTCACCAATTGGCATTATGGATCTTTGACATCCCTCTCAAATTTACCTCATGGATGTGTGTTTATGTATCTCACACACAACATATTAAATGTTTTTATGTTTAGCATTCTTATCCTACTACTGGTTTTACTATTTGAGACACAATCATCTACGCACTTAAATGGAAGGAAATACATATAGACATTTATCATGAACAGACTTGCGCTTTCACATTAAAATTGTTGATATATATTCTGCCAATATTATATGCTTGCTAATGAAAATACTATGTGGAAACGGAGTGTTTTTTCATACTGTCAGATGAAGATATAGGCAAACATCTGAACAACTATGTCAATATAGCTCATAAATAATGCATATTTTCTGAGATCTTGAAGTCCCCCTTTGCCCCCAAATTTGCAAGTTACAAAAGCTCATTTTTTTTCTTTTGTTCTAATGGTCGTCTTTATTAATATTAGACTCTCCCCGACTCCTCCTTCAAGAAAGAAAGTTAGGGTCCGTGCCTCTCGCCGGCGCTAGCGCAGGTCTGCCTCGTCTCCGATAGCCCTAGGGCCATGGAGGCGCGGTGGATCCTGGCAAGGGCCGGCGGGAGGGCTCCGTTTTTAGTTTTTCAATCTTGTTAGGGTTTGTGTCCTGCTCAGGAAGGCGAGACGGCTGCGGCTCCCTAAAGATGAAATAAAGGTCTCCCCGCCTAGCCCCCGTTCCAGCGGTGCGTCTAGCAGCGTTGGTGGGCTTGTGGAGGTGGGTCTCCGGCGGATCTATCTTTGGTGGATTTGCTCGGATCTCGTCGTTGTTCATCTATGTTCGTGTGCCTTCGGTTTTGATCCTTCTGATCTACGTTATTCTTCATCAGCGGCGGTTGCCGTTCTGGGGTGCTCGTCCTATGGGCCTTAGCACGCCAACTTTTTGACTTTCTACTACAACAAGTTGTGCCCGACTTCGGTGATGGAGGGGTGATGACGGCGGCGCGCCTTCGGCTCGCTTCAGTGCTTGTAGTTGTCGCTAGCTGGTCTAAGGATCTGGATGTAATTTTTATTTCTGGTGTTCGTTGTACTGCCATGATTAAAGATGAATAGGTCGGAAGTTTT
>NW_025230050.1:16385-16890 GCF_018294505.1 Triticum aestivum | reverse complement strand
CAAAACGGACAATCTCTTTCGAAGTATCAGGGTTTCATACAGATCCTTGTCTGTTACAAAGGGATTTTAGTGTTTTTGAACTTATTTGAACTCCATAGTTTTTCTGTGTTCAAAATGCAACATTCAAAGCACATCATCAATTTTCAACCCTTTGTGACTTGATTTGTTATTTTTCATGCATTTACTGATTAGTTTGAGCTATAAGACCCTGAAATTGGAAAGCATTTCAAATGAACTCTGAAAAGGTTGAAAGTTGGCATGGTATCATCATTTCACCCACATAGCATGTGCAAGAATGTAGAGAGGGTTACGGCAAAAACTGGATGCACTTCGTGTACAAAACGGACAATCTCTTTTGAAGTATCTGGGTTTCATACGGACACTCCTTTGTTACAAAGGGATTTCATTTTTTTGAACTTATTTGAACTCCATAGTTTTTCTGTGCTCAAAAGGCACCATTCAAAGCCACATCATCAATTTTCAACCCTTTCTGACTTCATTTGTT
>NW_025230050.1:15499-16364 GCF_018294505.1 Triticum aestivum | reverse complement strand
CAAAACGGACAATCTCTTTCGAAGTATCAGGGTTTCATACAGATCCTTGTCTGTTACAAAGGGATTTTAGTGTTTTTGAACTTATTTGAACTCCATAGTTTTTCTGTGTTCAAAATGCAACATTCAAAGCACATCATCAATTTTCAACCCTTTGTGACTTGATTTGTTATTTTTCATGCATTTACTGATTATTTTGAGCTATAAGACCCTGAAATTGGAAAGCATTTCAAATGAACTCTGAAAAGGTTGAAAGTTGGCATGGTATCATCATTTCACCCACATAGCATGTGCAAGAATGTAGAGAGGGTTACGGCAAAAACTGGATGCACTTCGTGTACAAAACGGACAATCTCTTTCGAAGTATCGGGGTTTCATACGGACACTCCTTTGTTACAAAGGGATTTCATTTTTTTGAACTTATTTGAACTCCATAGTTTTTCTGTGCTCAAAAGGCACCATTCAAAGCCACATCATCAATTTTCAACCCTTTCTGACTTCATTTGTTATTTTTCATGCATTTACTGGTTATTTTGAGCTATAAGACCCTGAAATTGAAAAGCATTTCAAATGAACTCTGAAAAGGTTGAAAGTTGGCATGGTATCATCATTTGACCCACATAGCATGTGCAACAAAGTAGAGATGGTTACGGCAAAAACTGGATGCACTTCGTGTACAAAACGGACAATCTCTTTCGAAGTATCAGGGTTTCATACAGATCCTTGTCTGTTACAAAGGGATTTTAGTGTTTTTGAACTTATTTGAACTCCATAGTTTTTCTGTGTTCAAAATGCAACATTCAAAGCACATCATCAATTTTCAACCCTTTGTGACTTGATTTGTTATTTTTCATGCATTTACTGATTA
>NW_025230050.1:14827-15065 GCF_018294505.1 Triticum aestivum | reverse complement strand
CTGGATGCACTTCGTGTACAAAACGGACAATCTCTTTCGAAGTATCGGGGTTTCATACGGACACTCCTTTGTTACAAAGGGATTTCATTTTTTTGAACTTATTTGAACTCCATAGTTTTTCTGTGCTCAAAAGGCACCATTCAAAGCCACATCATCAATTTTCAACCCTTTCTGACTTCATTTGTTATTTTTCATGCATTTACTGGTTATTTTGAGCTATAAGACCCTGAAATTGAAA
>NW_025230050.1:11121-11627 GCF_018294505.1 Triticum aestivum | reverse complement strand
GTATCTGGGTTTCATACGGAAACTCCTTTGTTACAAAGGGATGTCATTTTTTTGAACTTATTTGAACTCCATAGTTTTTCTGTGCTCAAAAGGCACCATTCAAAGCCACATCATCAATTTTCAACCCTTTCTGACTTCATTTGTTATTTTTCATGCATTTACTGGTTATTTTGAGCTATAAGACCCTGAAATTGAAAAGCATTTCAAATGAACTCTGAAAAGGTTGAAAGTTGGCATGGTATCATCATTTGACCCACATAGCGTGTGCAACAAAGTAGAGATGGTTACGGCAAAAACTGGATGCACTTCGTATACAAAACGGACAATCTCTTTCGAAGTATCAGGGTTTCATACAGATCCTTGTCTGTTACAAAGGGATTTTAGTTTTTTTGAACTTATTTGAACTCCATAGTTTTTCTGTGTTCAAAATGCAACATTCAGAGCACATCATCAATTTTCAACCCTTTGTGACTTGATTTGTTATTTTTCATGCATTTACTGATTAT
>NW_025230050.1:9804-10234 GCF_018294505.1 Triticum aestivum | reverse complement strand
CACATAGCATGTGCAAGAATGTAGAGAGGGTTACGGCAAAAACTCGATGCACTTCGTGTACAAAACGGACAATCTCTTTCGAAGTATCAGGGTTTCATACGGAAACTTGTCTGTTACAAAGCGGTTTCATTTTTTTGAAGTTATTTGAACTCCACAGTTTTTCTGTGCTCAAAATGCACCTGCACCATTCAAAGCCACATCATCAATTTTCAACCCTTTCTGACTTCATTTGTTATTTTTCATGCATTTACTGGTTATTTTGAGCTATAAGACCCTGAAATTGAAAAGCATTTCAAATGAACTATGAAAAGGTTGAATGTTGGCATGGTATCATCATTTGATCAACATAGCATCTTCAAGAAAGTAGAGAGGGTTACGGCAAAAACTGGATACACTTCATGTACAAAACGGACAATCTCTTTCGAAGTAT
>NW_025230050.1:7367-8349 GCF_018294505.1 Triticum aestivum | reverse complement strand
GAAAAGGTTGAAAGTTGGCATGGTATCATCATTTCACCCACATATCATGTGCAAGAAAGTAGAGAGGGTTACGGCAAAAACTGGATGCGCTTCGTGTACAAAACGGACAATCTCTTTCGTAGTATCACGGTTTCATACGGAAACTCGTCTCTTACAAAGGGGTTTCATTCTTTTTGAACTTATTTGAACTCCATAGTTTTTCTGTGCTCAAAATGCACCATTCAAAGCCACATCATCAATTTTCAACCCTTTCTGACTTCATTTGTAATTTTTCATGCATTTACTGGTTATTTTGTGCTATAAGACCCTGAAATTGAAAAGCATTTCAAATGAACTCTGAAAAGGTTGAATGTTGGCATGGTATCATCATTTGACCCACATAGCATCTGCAAGAAAGTAGAGAGGGTTACGGCAAAAACTGGATGCACTTCGTGTACAAAACGGACAATCTCTTTCGAAGTACCAGGGTTTCATATGGAAACTCGTCTGTTACAAAGGGGTTTCATTTTTTTGAACTTATTTCAACTCCATAGTTTTTATATGCTCAAAATGCACCATTCAAAGCCACATCATCAATTTTCAACCCTTTCTGATTTAATTTGTTATTTTTCATGCATTTACTAATTATTTTGAGCTATAAGACCCTGAAATTGAAAAGCATTTCAAATGAACTCTGAAAAGGTTGAAAGTTGGCATGGTATCATCATTTGACCCACATAGCATGTGCAACAAAGTAGAGATGGTTACGGCAAAAACTGGATGCACTTCGTGTACAAAACGGACAATCTCTTTCGAAGTATCAGGGTTTCATACAGATCCTTGTCTGTTACAAAGGGATTTTAGTCTTTTTGAACTTATTTGAACTCCATAGTTTTTCTGTGTTCAAAATGCAATATTCAAAGCACATCATCAATTTTCAACCCTTTGTGACTTCATTTGTTATTTTTCATGCATTTACTGATTATTTTGAGCTATAAGACCC
>NW_025230050.1:1102-2217 GCF_018294505.1 Triticum aestivum | reverse complement strand
ATTATTTTGAGCTATAAGACCCTGAAATTGAAAAGCATTTCAAATGAACTCTGAAAAGGTTGAAAGTTGGCATGGTATCATCATTTGACCCACATAGCATGTGCAAGAATGTAGAGAGGGTTACGGCAAAAACTGGATGCACTTCGTGTACAAAACGGACAATCTCTTTCGAAGTATCACGGTTTCATACGGAAACTCGTCTGTTACAAAGGGGTTTCATTCTTTTTGAATTTATTTGAACTCCATAGTTTTTCTGTGCTCAAAATGCACCATTCAAAGCCACGTGATCAAATTACAACCCTTTCTGACTTCAGTTGTTATTTTTCATGCATTTACTGGTTATTTTGAGCTATAAGACCCTCAAATTGAAAAGGATTTCAAATGAACTTTGAAAAGGTTGAAAGTTGGCATGGTATCATCATTTCACCCACATATCATGTGCAAGAAAGTCGAGAGGGTTACGGCAAAAACTGGATGCGCTTCGTGTACAAAACGGACAATCTCTTTCGTAGTATCACGGTTTCATACGGAAACTCGTCTCTTACAAAGGGGTTTCATTCTTTTTGAACTTATTTGAACTCCATAGTTTTTCTGTGCACAAAATGCACCATTCAAAGCCACATCATCAATTTTCAACCCTTTCTGACTTCATTTGTTATTTTTCATGCATTTACTGGTTATTTTGAGCTATAAGACCCTGAAATTGAAAAGCATTTCAAATGAACTCTGAAAAGGTTGAATGTTGGCATGGTATCATCATTTGACCCACATAGCATGTGCAAGAAAGTAGAGAGGGTTACGGCAAAAACTGAATGCACTTCGTGTACAAAACGGACAATCTCTTTCGAAGTATCAGGGTTTCATACGGAAACTCGTTTGTTACACAGGGATTTAATTTTTTTGAACTTATTTGAACTCCATAGTTTTTCTGTGCTTAAAATGCACCATTCAAAGCCACATCATCAATTTTCAACCCTTTCTGACTTCATTTGTAATTTTTCATGCATTTACTAATTATTTTGAGCTATAAGACCCTGAAATTGAAAAGCATTTCAAATGAACTCTGAAAAGGTTGAAAGTTGGCATGGTATCATCATTTGACCCACATAGGATGT
>NW_025230050.1:0-965 GCF_018294505.1 Triticum aestivum | reverse complement strand
ACAATCTCTTTCGAAGTATCATGGTTTCATACGGAAACTCGTTTGTTACAAAGGGATTTCATTTTTTTTGAACTTATTTGAACTCCATAGTTTTCCCGTGCTCAAAATGCACCATTCAAAGCCACATCATCAATTTTCAACCCTTTCTGACTTCATTTGTTATTTTTCATGCATTTACTAATTATTTTGTGCTATAAGACCCTGAAATTGAAAAGCATTTCAAATGAACTCTGAAAAGGTTGAAAGTTGGCATGGTATCATCATTTGACCCACATAGCATGTGCAAGAAAGTAGAGAGGGTTACGCCAAAAACTGGATGCACTTCGTGTACAAAACGGACAATCTCTTTCGAAGTATCATGGTTTCATACGGAAACTCGTCTGTTACAAAGGGGTTTCATTCTTTTTGAACTTATTTGAACTCCATAGTTTTTCTGTGCTCAAAATGCACCATTCAAAGCCACGTGATCAATTTTCAACCCTTTCTGACTTCATTTGTTATTTTTCATGCATTTACTGGTTATTTTGAGCTATAAGACCCTCAAATTGAAAAGCATTTCAAATGAACTCTGAAAAGGTTGAATGTTGGCATGGTATCATCATTTGACCCACATAGCATGTGCAAGAAAGTAGAGAGGGTTACGGCAAAAACTGGATGCACTTCGTGTACAAAACGGACAATCTCTTTCGAAGTATCAGGGTTTCATACGGAAACTCGTTTGTTACAAAGGGATTTCATTTTTTTGAACTTATTTGAACTCCATAGTTTTTCTGTGCTCAAAATGCAGCATTCAAAGCCACATCATCAATTTTCAACCCTTTCTGACTTCATTTCTAATTTTTCATGCATTTACTAATTATTTTGAGCTATAAGACCCTGAAATTGAAAAGCATTTCAAATGAACTCTGAAAAGGTTGAAAGTTGGCATGGTATCATCATTTGACCCACATAGGATGTGCAAGAAA
>NW_025230049.1:14513-16904 GCF_018294505.1 Triticum aestivum | reverse complement strand
GATTGTCCTAGGTACGGGTAGGCCAGCCCAGAGTTGCCCCTGGTAGCCACCGGTAGCTGACAGGTGGACCAACACTCAGAGGAGCACTGGCCCGGGGGGGTAAAATAACGATGACCCTTGAGTCTGCAGAACCCAAGGGAAAGAAAAGGCTAGGTGGCAAATGGTAAAACCAATGTTGGGCATTGCTGGAAGAGCTTTACTTAAGACGAACTGTCAAGGGGTTCCCATAATAGCCCAACCGTGTAAGGAACGCAAAATCCGGGAACATAACACCGATATGACGGAAACTAGGGCGGCAAGAGTGGAACAAAACACCAGGCATAAGGCCGAGCCTTCCACCCTTTACCAAGTATATAGATGCATTAATTAAGTAAGGTATATTGTGATATCCCAACAAGTAAATAAAAGTTCCAACAAGGAACGGCTCCAATCTTCCACCTGCAACTAACAACGCTATAAGAAGGGCTGAGCAAAGCGGTAACATAGCCAATCAACGGGTTGCTAGGACAATGGTGGGTTAGGGGATCACATGACAATTGGGAGGCTGACAAGCAAAAGGTAGGCATCGTAGCAGTGGCAAAGCAAAAGAGCGAGCAAACTAGCATAGCAAAGATAGTAGTGATTTCGAGGGTATGATCATCTTGCCTGCACAGTTGTCAGAGTTGACTGGATCCTCGCAAGCAAACTCAACGGGCTCCTCGGTAGCGAACTCGTCTCCCGGCTCTACCCAACAAGACAAACAAGCAACAAGGATACAATCAACCACGGCAAGACCAAGCAATATGATGAAATGACGATATGCTATGCGGGATGCGATGCGGGATGCAAAATGCAAGATATGACAGGAAATGCATGAACCTGGCATCAACTTGGAAAACCAAGTGTGCCACTGGATAGAGGGGATGAAATCGCTTGAAAACGATATAAAGATCATTGGAGTCGGAGGTACGGTTTGGAAATGGCGAGCGTTTTAAGATATGACAACGGTATGCGATTTACAGCAAGTAGGCATCTAAATGCAACGAAATGAACATGCTACAGCCACCAAACATGAAAACAAAATACATGGCAGTGATGTACACAAGATGGTTGACAAAACACTAGCACTTAGCCATAGGCAAATTCATCCATTAAGAGGTTCAAACAAGCATGGCTAAAACGCAAATGCAAAACAGATTTCAGACTTAGTGAAATTAACACTAGTCTGAAATTTCAGATCACGATGCTCTCTTCGGAGCAGCAAAACAACATGATAGAAAACCTGAACATGACAAGTAAGAACATGGCATGGAGCTACTCCACAAGCTTAAAAAAACACCCAAAGTGACCTGGGGCCAAAAGGGTTCACAAAATACTCTACCAAGCTCACGAACATAGCTCGAACACAATCAGTTTTCAGACTTAGTGAAAACTGAGACACGCTGAAATATAACTCACGAAGGCATGTAAACGAGCTCGATGCACTCACTACGGTGCAAGTCATGGCAAGGAAAGCATATAACCAGCAAGAAGGCACAAAGTGCTAGCTACACATGGCAAGAACGAAGGCATAGCATGCATGGAACACTAACGGTAGCATCGGCAAAATCGCAAACAAGTTGACGATCTGCCCGGATTAACAACGAAGCAAAAGTTGAGCTCGATTGAGTCAACCTAGAGCACTCCACATATGCAAAAAAAGACATGGATGGATAGAGCATAACATAATTATCAAAACTCCCTTACTGATCATCCTCAAAAGAGGCACGGATCACTAGGAAACAAGCTGGACATATAGCATCACGAACTAAAATATCCCAGACTTAGTGAAAATCACTAAGTCTCTGAAATCAGCAATCTCAGGTACCTCTCTTCGCAAGCTTGCACAAGACAACACACACATCCTAAAAATGCATGGGTGGCACCACTGGAAAGAAGACAAAATGCTTAACAATTCATCCCAAAGGGGCACAGGCATATCATGCACGAATTAAACATGGCAAAAATGACAAAATTGCATGATGAACTAACGGATCTGCAATTTAACTCACGAAGCCTCCTTCTAACAGCATTTTGGGCATCAAGGTTACCTCAAATGCAAATTATGCAATGGAATGAAATGATGTACATGTCGAGGCGAAGATTTTGATATATCATATGCCCAAAACGGAGCTACGGTTAAGAAGATACGAGCAGTCAAAGTAGGCACAAAAATCTAGGGTTAGAGGTAAAAAGTCAACCCGAGATCCAGATCTGGATCCGGGGTACTGTTCACCTGCGCGTCTCCCGAGGATGACCAGCGCCGGAGCTCGTCGGTGCCGGCCGGAGTGGGGGAAGAGGAGGCCGGGGTGAGGGAGAGGAGGTCGGGCGGCGCCGGAGGAGGAGGCGGCGACCGCGGGCGGCGGCGTCCGG
>NW_025230049.1:8826-14503 GCF_018294505.1 Triticum aestivum | reverse complement strand
GGGCGCCTCTGGCCCGAGCGGTCGGCGGGGAGGGCCGGTCCCGGGCCCTCGCGGGCCGGCGATATGGGCGCGGGCGCGGTGGCAGGAGGGCCACGTGGCGGTTGGCGGCTGGCTGGGCGCGGCGGCGGACGTTGTCCGGCTCGCCCGGACACGTCCGTCGGTGGCGGATCTGGCGAGGAGATGTTTTTTTTAAAACTAGGGTTTGAGACGAGGGGATCCGGGATTTGGAGGAGGGGGTCTATAAATAGACATAAGTGGAGCTAGGAGAGTCCAAATGAGGTGCGGTTTTCGCCCACACGATCGTGATCGAATGCTCTAGGACATGGAGCAGAGTTTGGTGGGTTTTGGGCCAAATTTGGGGGGTTGTTGGGCTGCAACACACACGAGGCCTTTCCGGTCCCTCGGTTAACCGTTGGAGTATCAAACGAAGTCCAGATGACCCGAAACTTGACAGGTGGTCTACCGGTAGTAAACCAAGGCCGCTTGGCAAGTCTTGGTCCAATCCGGAAATGTTTAAACCCCACACACGAAAGAAGACTAGAAATGACCACCGGAGGAGAACGAAGCGCCGGAATGCAAAACGGACAACGGGGAAAAGGCTCGAATGCATGAGATGAACATGTATGCAAATGCAATGCACGTGATGACATGATAAGAGATGCACGAAAAAGAAAAACAACATGCGGAGACAAAAACCCAAACCCGAGAAATAAATATAACTTAGCGCCGGAGACGGCAAGAGTTGGATACAAATATGGAAAGTATATCTGGGGCGTTACAGGGGCCCTGGCCACTATGTGGGGGACTGTGTGAAGACTAAGGCATGTTTCATTTGCCAACAAAATCACAATGTTAATAATTGTGCTGCTTGGGCTAAGATTCAACCTTCAGCCACCTTCTTTGGAAGTGGAGCTAGTGGTCTTGGTTTCTACCATGTGGAGGTACCTGCTGTTGCTGAAACCAAATGGCTGAACTATCAGAACTGTGCAGTTGTGAACATCATCAAGGGAGAGGTGCAGAAAGACGAGCTTTGTGGCCTGTTGTCTGCTGTTTTTTGCAAGAATAGGCAATGGCCATGGCAAGTGAGAGAGATATCAAGCAAAACCTTTTTAGTCAGATTCCCTCCATGGAAGAGTGCTGAGGACTTGATTGGATTCCCAGCCTTTGATCTCCCTAAAGATGGTGTGAATGTAAATGTGACTGAATGGAAAGGGGCTTGTGATCCTTTTGGAGAGCTAGTTGAAGCTTGGGTCCTGATTGAGGGTATACCACCTAAATGGTGTACTTGGAAGGTCTTCTGTCAGATTGCTTCAATGTTTGGGGTTCTTACTGATGTAGACTGGAATGGCATGTTCAGGACCTTTTTTGAAAATGTGAGAGTTAAGATTGCATGCAGGGACTGATGAAGTCATGTACCTAGGGTAGGGTCATAGACCTGATCTAAGTACCCTACCCAAGGACACCCTCAGAAGAAACTGCCTTCCAGTCGACCAAGAGGGACTTCACTCGACGAACTCGATGGACTCGACCATGAAGACTCACTCGACCACCAGGAGATCAAGAGCCACTCTGCATCCAAACGGTCTGTAATTAAGTTGTCTTTATGGCATTTAGGACACTTTATGTAAGGCGTTACCAATAACGCCTAGACTTAATGTACTTTAAACCCTGAATTACTGAGGGCCGGAGGGGTCTGGCGGACACTATATAAGCCACCCCCTCCTCAGTGTAAGGGGTTCGCACTCTTGTAATCCATACATACATAATCCAGTCGACCGCCTCCGGGCTCCAAGACGTAGGGCTATTACTTCCTCCGAGAAGGGCCTGAACTCGTACATCCAGTGTCTTCACAACTGCTCCATAGCTAGGACCTTGCATCTCCATACCTACCCCCCATTCTACTGTCAGACTTAGAACCACGACAGTTGGCGCCCACCTTGGGGCAGGTGTCTTAGCGATTTTTGGAGAAGTTGCAATTCTTCCGATTACTTTCATCATGGTCGCTAGTGGAGTTTTGGTCGAGGGCCGCGAGATCCGTCTCGGCGCTCTCACCTTCATCACCGACGACTCCGCTTGGCTCCAGGAGGCTCCACTCGACATCGACACGCTCCCCGTCCGCGGTGCGACGCATTTTCGCGCATGTGTCCGCGGCGTTCTGCTGCGGCAACCGTCGACTCCGTATTGGTCGACTCCCCTGTTGTCATCCCTCCCTGTTTCCCGCCAGCGCAAGCAATCTGGTCGGTCGAGACTTCAGTGATGGGTGAGGCACGCGGTGGCTCGCCAGACGGCCACCACCCAAGTCGCGGCAATCGAGCCCGACGAATCCCTCTACGGCCTGTTCGATCTGTCGACTAGCTCCGTAGAGACTGCATCCGAGTGCGATAGCAGTGATCCAGTGGCGGATTTCTTGATGGTCAATGGACCTCATAGCCCTCCCGGCTTCCCCCGTGACGACGGGGCGGACGGTGGAGGTGACCCCGCTCGAGTCCATGAGGAGTATCAACCTGAGCCACTTAACTCCCTACAAAGGGAAGAACTTCGCCGCAGGAACATGGATGCCCTGCATACTCCTATCGCAGGAGAAACCCCCGAGGCTCGTGCCTTGGAAGAGGCACGTTTGGCCAACTTGGCTGAACGCGCTCGTCTGGAGAATCTCCAGTGAGCACTCGACGAGCGCGCGCGGCAACGAGTACCCGACTCCAGTTGACGTCAACTCTTCCCGCCGACTCAGGTATATCGAACCCCGATTCAGAATTTAGCAGCTGCAACCCGTATAGCAGAGTCAATTCAGCCCTCTCAGTCGGAGGCTGGCAGAGGCTTGATGCAGATTAGAGATTTGCTCCGGGCAGCAGGAGATCAGAATTCGGCCGTATCACCGTCACGCAACAGGATTCACAGTCGATCCGTCGCTGCGAATACGGTTTAGTCGGCTCATAGCCCTAGATCGCCTCCGCGGCGTGAAGGACGCGAGAATCGATGAGACCAATACAATGACCGATATGATCGTGATGATAGGCGTCGAGTGCCCACTCCTCCTCCGAGAGGCGGGTCTTACGCTCCTCGGCAGCAAGATGACAGGCATCAACTCAGTGTGGGGCGAAGAGCTCCGGTCGACCCCCGGGAACCAGGCTTCGACGCACGATCCATCATTGTGCAAGGCTTGGTCGATCGGAACAGGGCTCATAGAGATATACCACTCCGAGTGGCTCGCCAATGTCGTCATGGTTCCTAAGAAGGACAACTCACTCCGAATGTGCATTGATTTCAAGCACATTAATCGGGCCTGCCCGAAAGATCATTTTCCTCTCCCTCGCATTGATCAAATTGTTGACTCGACTGCGGGATGTGAGAGATTGTCTTTTCCAGACGCCTACTCCGGATACCATCAGATCCGTCTGTATGGACCGGATGAGCTCAAAACAGCTTTCATCACTCCATTCGGGTGCTTCTGCTATATCACTATGCCATTCGGCCTTAAGAATGCCGGAGCCACGTTCATGAGGATGATTCAGAAGTGTCTACTCACTCAAATTAGTCAAAACGTGGAAGCGTATATGGATGATATTGTGGTCAAGTCACGTAAGGGTTCCGACCTGTTGACTGACCTAGCCGAAACATTCGCCAATCTCAGGAGATACGATATCAAGCTTAATCCTTCAAAGTGCACATTTGGAGTACCTGGCGGAAAGTTACTCGGTTTTCTCGTTTCAGAACGAGGAATCGATGCTAACCCTGAAAAGGTTGGCACCATACTCCGAATGAAACGCCCTGTGCGAGTGCACGACGTCCAGAAACTTACTGGATGCTTGGCCGCGTTAAGTCGATTCATCTCTCGCCTCGGTGAAAAGGCATTGCCTCTTTACCGACTGATGAAGAAGGCAGACAAGTTCGAGTGGACTCCAGAAGCTGATGCAGCGTTTGCCGAGCTAAAAGCTCTGCTCTCCAGCCAGCCGGTGCTTGCTGCTCCAATCAGCAAAGAGCCTCTGTTGCTTTATATCGCAGCCACAGGACAAGTCGTCAGTACAGTACTTACGGTCGAGTGGGAAGAAGAAGGGAAAGCCTTCAAAGTTCAGCGCCCAGTATATTATCTCTCTGAAGTTTTGACTCCGTCAAAGCAAAGATATCCTCATTATCAGAAGCTTGTGTATGGAATCTACATGACCACAAAGAAGGTTTCTCATTATTTCTCTGATCATTCCATTACAGTCGTCAGCGACGCACCATTGTCAGAGATTCTGCACAACAGAGATGCAACTGGTCGAGTGGCGAAATGGGCGATTGAACTTCTTCCCCTTGATATCAAATTTGAGGCAAAGAAAGCCATTAAGTCCCAGGCTATAGCTGATTTCCTTGCCGAGTGGATTGAACAACAGCAGCCGACTCAAGTTCACTCGGAGCATTGGACCATGTTCTTTGATGGCTCTAAGATCTTAAATGGTTCTGGTGCTGGGGTTGTTTTGGTTTCCCCCCGAGGAGATAAGCTCAGATATGTGCTCCAGATTCACTTCGATTCCTCCAACAATGAAGCAGAATATGAAGCTCTCTTGTACGGGTTGCGCATGGCCATTTCACTCGGCGTCCGTCGCCTTATGGTTTATGGCGACTCAGATCTGGTGGTCAATCAGGTGATGAAGGAGTGGGATGTTAGAAGCCCAGCCATGACTGGATACTGCAATGCAGTGAGGAAGCTTGAAAAGAAATTCGAAGGGTTGGAGCTCCATCACATACCCCGACTGAAGAATCAAGCGGTTGATGATTTGGCGAAGATAGGTTCCAAGAGAGAAGCCATTCCCAGTGATGTGTTCTTGGAGCATATCCATTCTCCGTCAGTCATAGAAGATCCTTTTATTGAAGAAACTCCGCAGCCCAAGAGTATCACAGACCCGACTGAGGTCGAAGTGCCGGCAGTGGTCGACCTGATCATGGAGGCTTTAGTGATCACTCCCGATTGGACAGTTCCATATATCGCGTATATCCTAAGGAAAGAGGTCCCAGAGGACGAAGAAGAGGCTCGACAGATCGTCTGCCGATCCAAAGCCTTTACTGTGATCAAGGGGCAGCTGTACAGAGAGAGCGCGACTGGAGTTGGTCAGAAATGCATAACGCCAGAGGAAGGTCGAATAATCCTTGATGATATCCACTCGGGGACCTGTGGCCATCATGTGTCCTCTCGGACCATCGTGGCCAAAGCATACCGAGCCGGATTTTACTGGCCAAGGGCGAATGAGATGGAAAAGGAGATAGTGGACAAGTGCGAGGGATGTCAGTTTTACTCCAACATGTCACACAAGCCTGCATCGGCTCTGAAGACCATACCACTCGTCTGGCCCTTCGCAGTATGGGGGTTGGATATGGTAGGCCCCTTGAGGACAGGTCGAAGCGGTTTCACGCATGTACTGGTGGCAGTCGACAAGTTCACCAAATGGATTGAGGCTAAACCCATCAAGAACCTTGACGCCGGTACTGCTGTCAGCTTCATCAGGGAACTGATATTCAGATATGGAGTCCCGCACAGCATCATCACTGACAATGGGTCGAACTTTGATTCGGAGGAATTCAGAGCGTTCTGCACATCTCAAGGCACACGAGTCGACTATGCTTCGGTCGCCCATCCTCAGTCGAATGGACAAGCGGAGCGAGCCAATGGCTTGATCCTCAAGGGGTTGAAACCCCGACT
>NW_025230049.1:0-8344 GCF_018294505.1 Triticum aestivum | reverse complement strand
ATGCGTGACCTCAAACACGCGGCTGGAGCATGGGTCGACGAACTTCCCTCGGTGCCTTGGGGTCTAAGGACCACCCCTAACCGGTCGACTGGAAGAACTCCATTCTTCTTGGTTTATGGAGCTGAAGCGGTCTTGCCGAGTGATCTGCTCCACAATGCCCCTTGAGTCGATCTCTACAATGAAACTGAAGCGGAACAAGCACGACAAGATGCAGTCGACCTTTTAGAAGAAGAAAGGGAGATGGCTCTAATTCGATCGACCATCTACCAACAGGACTTGCGTCGCTTCCACGCCAGAAACGTGAAGAGTCGAGCCTTCCAGGAAGGAGATTTGGTTCTCCGAGTGGATCAACAGAAACCACACAAGCTTGCTCCTTCTAGGGAAGGACCCTTCATCGTTACCAAGGTTCTCCACAATGGAGCGTACCGACTTTACAACATTGAGCACAACATCGACGAGCCCCGAGCTTAGAACGCGGATCTTCTCCGCCCCTTCTACACTTAAGTATTCACTCGGATGAGTTGTAATAAAAGTACTTCAGTAGTTTATTTTTCAAAGACAAGAGCTTTATAATTTTCTCAGTAATTGTTATTACTTTTGTCCACATAAAGCAATCCCCCAGTGGGTGGCTTGGCCGCGAATCTGATTCGCCTAAGTCTGTAAAAAATCCTAACCGAGTGGTGAGCCAGCCTCCCACTCAGAGGCTTAGCTGCGAAATCCGTTTCGCCTAAGTTAAACAAAATTCTACCGAGTGGTAAGCCAGCCTTCCACTCGGAGTCTTAGCTGCAGTCCAAGTACTCGCCTAAGTTCAATAAAATCCTACCGAGTGGTAAGCCAGCCTTCCACTCGGAGGCTTAGCTGCAGTCCAAGTACTCGCCTAAGTTCAACAAAATCCTACCGAGTGGTAAGCGAGCCTTCCACTCGGAGGCTTAGCTGCAGTCCAAGTACTCGCCTAAGTTCAATAAAATCCTACCGAGTGGTAAGCCAGCCTTCCACTCGGAGGCTTAGCTAAAGTCCAAGTACTCGCCTAAGTTCAACAAAATCCTACCGAGTGGTAAGCCAGCCTTCCACTCGGAGGCTTAGCTGCAATCCAAGTACTCGCCTAAGTTCAATAAAATCCTACCAAGTGGTAAGCCAGCCTTCCACTCGGAGGCTTAGCTGCAAAATCCGTTTCGCCTAAGTTCAACAAAATCCTACCGAGTGGTAAGCCAGCCTTCCACTCGGAGGCTTAGCTGCAGTCCAAGTACTCGCCTAAGTTCAATAAAATCCTACCGAGTGGTAAGCCAGCCTTCCACTCGGAGGCTTAGCTGCAGTCCAAGTACTCGCCTAAATTCAACAAAATCCTACCGAGTGGTAAGCCAGCCTTCCACTCGGAGGCTTAGCTGCAGTCCAGGTACTCGCCTAAGTTCAAATACAACGTGCGCTCCGCAAGGAGGACGAGGTGCAGGTCGACTGCTACCCTCTCCCTCCGAGCTATGCCACAAATACAATGTTCGCTCGCAAGGAGGACGAGGTGCAGGTCGACTGCTACCCTCTCCTCCGAGCTACGCCACAAGTACAATGTGCGCTCGCAAGAAGGACGAGGTGCAGGTCGACTGCTACTCTCTCGTTCGAGTTACGCCACAAGTACAATGTGCGCTCACAAGAAGGACGAGGTGCAGGTCGACTGCTACTCTCTCCCCCGAGCTACGCCACAAGTACAATGTGCCTTCTATAAGAAGAACACCTTAAAATCCTACCGAGTGGAGAGCAAACCTCCCACTCGGGGGCTTAGCTGCAGCCCCGTGCTCACCTAAGTTTTTGAAAATCCTACCGTGTGGAGAGCAAACCTCCCACTCAGGGGCTTAGCTGCAGCCCCGTGCTCGCCTAAGTTTTTGAAAATCCTACCGAGTGGAGAGCAAACCTCCCACTCGGAGGCTTAGCTGTAGCCCCGTGCTCGCCTAAGTTTTGAAAATCCTACCGAGTGGAGAGCAAACCTCCCACTCGGAGGCTTAGCTGCAGCCCCGTGCTCGCCTAAGTTTTGAAAATCCTACCGAGTGGAGAGCAAACCTCCCACTCGGAGGCTTAGCTGCAGCCCCGTGCTCGCCTAAGTTTTGAAAATCCTACCGAGTGGAGAGCAAACCTCTCACTCGGAGGCTTAGCTGCAGCCCCGTGCTCGCCTAAGTTTTGAAAATCCTACCGAGTGGAGAGCAAACCTCCCACTCGGGGGCTTAGCTGCAGCCCAGTGCCTGCCTAAGTGAATTGGGGTACAAGTCGATTGCAATAAAGCACCTCGCTTTAACCTGCAAAAGATACCTCAAACCAAATGCAAGAATATTCAAACGTCGAATCCAAGTTCGGATAAATACCTAACGGAACCGAAAGTGCTCAGGCACTAAGCCTGTTAAGGTTTATCGGTTACAAAATCACTCGGCACACCGAGGCGAATTTAAAGTGTCGAACTCAAGAAGTTTTTTACCCCTCCCGTGGAGGGCTGGAAGGTGCAACAAACTCGTCGAGGTCGATCCCATCAGCAATCCGAGTGGCAGGGGCGATAAAGGTTTCCATGAAGGACCGAAAATCATGCTTCTTGGTGTTAGCCACCCGAAGAGCCGCCAACTTGTCTTCTCGCGCATCCTTGCAATGGACTCAGGCCAGACACAGAGCGACATCTGCACCACACCTGGCAGAAGACTTCTTCCACTCCTGCACTCGACCTGGAATTGTGTTCAGTCGAGTCATCAGAGACTCGAGGTCATTCTGGAGCATCTCCTTGGGCCAGAGCATAGTATCGATGCGGGAAGTGGCGACCTTCAGCCTTGCGAGATAGTCGATGACGGCAGCAACACGAGATTCTAGCCGGAGCACATTCATGGCGACTTCATCATTCACCGGAGAGTTGATGGGGTCCAGGTTAGGCTCCAGTCGACCAGTCTCCTCTTTAAAGTTTTGGCAAAATTCTGCAAGCACAACCACCGAGTCAAAACAACGGTCGAATGGAAAGATCACTGTAAAAATAATTGTTTGGTGCAAAGGATTACCTTCGAGCATGAGGAACAACTTCTTGGCATGTCCACCCAGATAAGCCTCCAGATCGTTCCTCTTCCCCGTCAACTCACTGGCCTTGTCATTCAGAGCAACTTTATCGCTTTTCAGTCGACTGACCTCCTTGTTGGCAATGGCAAGAGCAGCTTTCAGATTGGTGTTTTCTTCTTCAAGCTTGGTGACCAAAGTCAACTTCTCATCTGCAAGTCTGGTCTTCTCTAAAGCTGTTTTCTGCATCTTAGCCAACTCTAGGTCTTTCTTCTTCTGGGCCTCCTTCACTTTGCCTGCAAGGTTACAGTAAGGTCAGAATTTGAATCAAATGAGGGGCAAAGGCAGTCGTCGGAAGCCTCACCAAACATACCTTTGGCCTCCTCCTTCGCCTTCGCCAAATTCTCCTGGACCAGCTTCAGATCAAGCTCGAGCTGGATATGTTTGTTCTCCAACTCGGTGTAACGAGCCGCAAGGTCGCAGGATTTCTACGAAGAACCAATCGGCAAAATATCAGAGATAATTCACTTCCCAGTGACTAAGGAAAAATCATATGTTTCTAAGACTACATCCGAATACAAACATTCGACTGTAGTCTCGGGGACTACACCCAGTGGGTGCACTCAGCGTGCCCCCCACTAGTTCTATCAAGTTAGAGTCGACCAGTCGACCACCAAAAAAAAGAGGGACGTGTTCTTCAGACTGTAGTCAACTGCCCGCAGTCGACCACAGTCTCGGAGACTACACCCAGTGGGTGCACTCAGTGTGCCCCCACCGGTCAAGAAATCCATTCGGCATAACCGAATGAAGGGAAAATTCAAAATATAAAGACTATGGTCGACTGCCAGCAATCCACCATAGCCTTGGGGACTACACCCAGTGGGTGCACTCAGCGTGCCCCCACTAAATCAGAATTCCAATCGACACACCCAGTGGGTGTAGGACAATCACTAAGAATTTCAGAAAGAAGAATCTTCAGACATCATATCCTAACAGAACAGGCGATGACCGACTGACCTGAACGTTACTCTGGAGAGCGGAACTGGCGTCATAGGCTGCCTGGCTAGCCTCTCGGATGGCTTTCACCTGCTCCATCATGACTCCCGCCTGGCGTATCGCTTCTTTTGCAGCACTGGCTTGGTCCTCTGGGACGTAGTGGGTCGAGAAGAGTGAAGGCTGTGCTGCACTCAACGATGCAGGGTGAGCACTCGTCAACGGCACCGCGAAAGATACGGTGGGCCGAGTGGTGTTCTCTCCCTCCGCGACCAGTGTCTCGGGTGCTGGCACGTCCTGAGTCACCCTGCCAGCAGACGCTTTCCTGCTCTTCCTTTGCTTCAGTGGTTCCTCATCGTCGTCGTCGTTAGGAAGGGTGATAACGACATTGGATGGAGCTACAGAAAAGAATCAGAATTAGAGACCAAGAGCCAATCGACTAAAAGACGGAATTACGAGAGTCATACCAGGTTTTGAGGTAGCAGCATCTTCCATCTCATGATCGTCAGCCCTGGCCGAGGTATCAGAAGTAGCAGCACTGCAACCCCAAAAATCAGTCGGTTAACTCATGAGTCGACCAAAAATAAACTCACGTAGAGCAAGAAGACTCGAATAACATTTTTACCCTGATATGGTGGGAATCGACACCTTCATCTTTGGCAAGACCTTCGCCGGTTTCGATGGCGCCATTCGAGATTGCTTCGGAGCCTTCTTAGTCGGCGCCGGAGAAGTGGTCCGAGGGCGCTTGGTTGACTGCGCGACAGTCGCGACCCCCTTGCCACGTTCAGTCGCAGGGTCATGGATGAGCTTCGATCGCCTTTCCGTGCGAGGCGGTACACATTCCTCCTCCTCCTCCTCTTCTTCCTCCCCATCAGAGTCGTCATCATCATCATCAGCAGCAGCGTCCGAGTCCCACTCCTCCTGGCTTTCGCCCCCACTTCCTTCCTCCTCTTCAGTCGGCGTCTGTGCTCCATTGGGCATCGAGTATAGTTCGGTGAAGGCCTGATAGACAGCAAAATAAAGATCAGTCGGCCGATTTGCAGCGAAAGCAGAATAAGCATGGCAAGATCACAATTGAAGATAAAGTGGGCATACCTTGTCTGGAGTGCTAGAATGGTCGAGTGGCGGAATCCTCCTGGCTCCTCGAGGGTTGTCTTTGTTCCCTGTGACCGCGGCCATCCACCTCTCCAGTGTGGCATCGTCGACTGCTTCTGGATGGACCCGAGTCTCATCCTCGGTTCCACAGTACAGCCACATACAATGGCCTCGGTACTGAAGAGGCTGGATGCGCCGCCTAAGGAAGACCTCCAGAAGGTCCATACCCGTCACTCCTTCCCGAACTAACTGAACTACACGCTCCATCAACATCTTCACTTGGGCTTTTTCCTCAGGGAGCACTTTCAGAGATGAGGGCTTGTTCACTCGGTCCATAGAAAACGGAGGGAGACCACTCGACTGCCCCGGCGTCGACTCGTCTTGGCAGTAGAACCAAGTCGACTGCCAACCTCTGACCAACTCAGGGAGAGTCATGGCCGGAAAAGTGCTCTTGCTCCTCATCTGAATCCCAAGCCCCCCCCCCCCCGCACATCTGAATAACCTTGGTCTTATCGTCGTCTGGACTCGCCTTTTTCACTGTCTGAGAACGACAAGTGAATATGTGCTTGAACAGACCCCAGTGCGGTCGGCAGCCCAGGAAGTTCCCGCACATGGACACGAAGGCAGCAAGGTAGGCGATGGAAATCGGATTGAAGTGGTGGAGTTGCTCCCCAAAGAAATTCAAGAAACCACGAAAGAAAACACTCGGAGGCAGAGAGAACCCACGGTCGACGTGGGTAGCCAGAAGGACACACTCACCCTCTTCCGGCTGTGGTTGCCACTCGTTCCCCGCGAGCCTCGCTGCTCCGTGGGGGATCAAAACCTCGTTGGCCATCTCAATGAGATCCGTCTCGGTGATGGTCGACCGGATCCAATTCCCTTGGACCCAGCCTTGCGGCAGGCGGGACCTGGACGAGGATCCTCCCCGACTAGTCGCTCTCCCTTTCGCCTTCCCCGTCGCCGTCGCCTTCTTCGCGCGCTCCAGAGCTGCCGTCTTCTCCTTCACCATTGTTGCCATCGAAGCGCACGAGGAGTGGTTGGAGGTGGAGAGGACAGAAGGGGGATTGGAGAAGTACTGTTCAAAAACCCTCGCCGGGCGCATTTTATAGAGCCGCTTCCGAGTGGATGACAAGTGGGCCCAGGCAATCCAATCACATCCCGAAACAGTCGCGCGTATGCGATACGTGGCGAAAAAGATGGCGCGGGAATCGAGGCGTCTATGCCCTATCCCATCCGAGCGCCGCGGTCCGCCCCGCTTCGCGCGCTTCCCAAAATTCGGATCCCGCAAAATCCGCTAACAGCAGATCGATCTGTCACACAAGAAATTTCCTGCGATCCGTCGCTCGGAAATTACTAAGTTCAAAAGTTCACTCGACTTAAGAAAGGAATGGATCAAGGCGACTGAAATAAGAGTTGCTGTCATCAACAAGAGATTATTGGTCCAAGATGATACATACCCAGAACACAAAAGCAGGTCGGAAATAATATCAACTCCTTCCTCACTCAAACCTCGATCCATTCGGGGGCTAATGATGAAGTCATGTACCTAGGGTAGGGTCATAGACCTGATCTAAGTACCCTACCCAAGGACACCCTCAGAAGAAATTGCCTTCCAGTCGACCAAGAGGGACTTCACTCGACGAACTCGAAGGACTCGACCATGAAGACTCACTCGACCACTAGGAGATCAAGAGCCACTCTGCATCCAAACGGTCTGTAATTAAGTAGTCTTTATGGCATTTAGGACACTTTATGTAAGGCGTTACCAGTAATGCCTAGAGTTAATGTACTTTAAACCCTGCATTACTGAGGGCCGGAGGGGTCTGGCGGACACTATATAAGCCACCCCCCTCCTCAGTGTAAGGGGTTCGCACTCTTGTAATCCATACATACATAATCCATTCGACCGCCTCCGGGCTCCGAGACGTAGGGCTATTACTTCCTCCGAGAAGGGCCTGAACTCGTACATCCAGTGTCTTCACAACTGCTCCATAGCTAGGATCTTGCCTCTCCATACCTACCCCCCATTCTACTGTCAGACTTAGAACCACGACAGGGACCCCACCAAAATCCCTTTTGAAAGGCTGATAGAAATGAAGAAGAAGTTGTTTCTTATTGGATTTACCGTGGAAGGTTTTGAACAAACTGGTGGCCTGGATGCTGTGGTTAATGAGGAAGAAGATGATGATGAAGAGCTTGAGGAGGATAATGAGAATAACCAGGAGGGCAAGGATGATGGTACTCAGGATGACATTTTATCCAATGATGAGAATGCTATAGATGATCTTGATAAGGCCAATTTAGGCTCTAAAAGGACATCTGATGCTGATAACTACAAAAATGCCTCTGATGCCATTAATCATCAGGTTGATTGGTCAGATTCTGAACATGAAAATTTCATCATGGAATGTGCTATGGAACCTAAGTTTGTGATGGAAAAGGAAACTGTTGAACCAATCAGAGATGTGAATAAGTTTGGAGCTTGTGCTTCACCTGCTGTAATTGAAGTAGAAAAATCAATCTCTCCATCTAAACTGGGTGATGGCTTTATGATGAATGAGCACATGGCTTCTTGTGAAGCTAAAGATCCCGTTGCTGTAGCTGAAGAGATAAACCCTATGGATACTGGGTCCAGTGATGACAGAGAAGGAAACCTACCTGGAGAGGATAGTGTTGCCTATTGCAACATGGTTCTGAAATCTATTGATTGCTCTGATTCTGAAGAGGAGAAAAATGATGAGGATGATCTGACAACCTTACCTATGGAAGCTGTGGATCTGATCAAGTGTTCAGGGTTGAAAAGGTCTCTGCTATCTTCACTTGATGAGGTGGTGGATGTTGGGAAGAAGAAACAGTCTAAATCTAAGTGGGGGCCTGTGTTAGCCCAGAAGCCTCAAACTAGAGGGCATGGCCATGTGAATATCATGCAGAAAGCTGCTGACTACAAGAGGAAGAAGAACTTGGAGGTGCCACACACTTACAAAGGTAACTCATTTGCTATGCTTGATCCTGACCTCCTTGCTATTCATTCTGAGAAAATCAATCTGAAAATTGGGAATGATGCCTGTTCTAAACATATGATTATCGATGATTTGGTTGCTGATGAGAAGGAAAAATGCTTGATGTTTGCTAATAATAATCCTGAAACTGTCCTGCCTGATAATTTAGATGTTGATGTAGTAGAGGTTGGATTCACTATAGTGGGGTGTACTCCCCAGCAATCAGTGGGCACTATGGATTGCTG
>NW_025230048.1:16120-16912 GCF_018294505.1 Triticum aestivum | reverse complement strand
CGTGTACAAAACGGACAATCTCATTCAAAGTATCAGGATTTCATCCGGAAACTCGTCTGTTACAAAGGGATTTCATTTTTTAAATTTATTTGAACTCCTTACTTTTTCTGTGTTCAAAATGCACCATTCAAAGCCACATCATCATTTTTCAATCCTTTCTGACTTCATTTGTTATTTTTCATGCATTTACTAATTATTTTGAGCTATAAGACCCTAAAATTGAAAAGCATTTCAAATGAACTCTGAAAAAGACGAAAGTTTGCATGGTATTTCCATCCACATAGCATGTGCAAGAAAGTTGAGAGGGTTACGGCAAAAACTGGATGCACTTCGTGTACAAAACGGACAATCTCTTTCAAAGTATCAGGATTTCATCCGGAAACTCGTCTGTTACAAAGGGATTTCATTTTTTAAAATTTATTTGAACTCCTTACTTTTTCTGTGTTCACAATGCACCATTCAAAGCCACATCATCATTTTTCAATCCTTTCTGACTTCATTTGTTATTTTTCATGCATTTACTAATTATTTTGAGCTATAAGACCCTAAAATTGAAAAGCATTTCAAATGAACTCTGAAAAGGTTGAAAGTTTGCATGGTATCATCATTTCATCCACATAGCATGTGCAAGAAAGTTGAGAGGGTTACGGCAAACACTGGATGCACTTCGTGTACAAAACGGACAATCTCTTTCAAAGTATCAGGATTTCATCCGGAAACTCGTCTGTTACAAAGGGATTTCATTTTTTAAAACTTATTTGAACTCCTGACTTTTTGTGTGTTCAAAATGCA
>NW_025230048.1:14614-15740 GCF_018294505.1 Triticum aestivum | reverse complement strand
GGCTTACGGCAAAAACTGGATGCACTTCGTGTACAAAACGGACAATCTCTTTCAAAGTATCAGGATTTCATCCGGAAACTCGTCTGTTACAAAGGGATTTCATTTTTTAAAATTTATTTGAACTCCTTACTTTTTCTGTTTTCAAAATGCACCATTCAAAGCCACATCATCATTTTTCAATCCTTTCTGACTTCATTTGTTATTTTTCATGCATTTACTAATTATTTTGAGCTATAAGACTCTAAAATTGAAAAGCATTTCAAATGAACTCTGAAAAGGTTGAAAGTTTGCATGGTATCATCATTTCATCCACATAGCATGTGCAAGAAAGTTGAGAGGGTTACGTCAAAAACTAGATGCACTTCGTGTACAAAACGGACAATCTCTTTCAAAGTATCAGGATTTCATCCGGAAACTCGACTGTTACAAAGGGATTTCATTTTTTAAAACATATTTGAACTCCTGACTTTTTGTGTGTTCAAAATGCACCATTCAAAGCCACATCATCATTTTTCAATCCTTTCTGACTTCATTTGTTATTTTTCATGCATTTACTAATTATTTTGAGCTATAAGACCCTAAAATTGAAAATCATTTCAAATGAACTCTGAAAAGGTTGAAAGTTGGCATGGTATTTTCATCCACATAGCATGTGCAAGAAAGTTGAGAGGGTTACGGCAAAAACTGGATGCACTTCGTGTACAAAACGGACAATCTCTTTCAACGTATCAGGATTTCATCCAGAAACTCTTCTGTTACAAAGGGATTTCATTTTTTAAAACTTATTTGAACTCCTGACTTTTTGTGTGTTCAAAATGCACCATTCAAAGCCACATCATCATTTTTCAATCCTTTCTGACTTCATTTGTTATTTTTCATGCATTTACTAATTACTTTGAGCTATAAGACCCTAAAATTGAAAAGCATTTCAAATGAACTCTGAAAAGGTTGAAAGTTGGCATGGTATCATCATTTCATCCACATTGCATGTGCAAGAAAGTTGAGAGGGTCCCGGCAAAAGGTGGATGCACTTCGTGTATAAAACGGACAATCTCTTTCAAAGTATCAGGATTTCATACGGAAACTCGTCTGTTACAAAGGGATTTCATTTTTTAAAACTTATTTG
>NW_025230048.1:9766-11882 GCF_018294505.1 Triticum aestivum | reverse complement strand
AAATGAACTCTGAAAAGGTTGAAAGTTGGCATGGTATTTCCATCCAAATAGCATGTGCAAGAAAGTTGAGAGGGTTACGGCAAAAACTGGATGCACTTCGTGTACAAAACGGACAATCTCTTTCAAAGTATCAGGATTTCATCCGGAAACTCGTCTGTTACAAAGGGATTTCATTTTTTTAAATTTATTTGAACTCCTGACTTTTAGTGTGTTCAAAATGCACCATTCAAAGCCACATCATCATTTTTCAATCCTTTCTGACTTCACTTGTTATTTTTCATGCATTTACTAATTATTTTGAGCTATAAGACCCTAAAATTGAAAAGCATTTCCAATGAACTCTGAAAAGGTTGAAAGTTTGCATGGTATCATCATTTCATCCACATAGCATGTGCAAGAAAGTTGAGAGGGTTACGGCAAAAACTGGATGCACTTCGTGTACAAAACGGACAATCTCTTTCAAAGTATCAGGATTTCATCCGGAAACTCGTCTGTTACAAAGGGATTTCATTTTTTAAAACTTATTTGAACTCCTGACTTTTTGTGTGTTCAAAATGCACCATTGAAAGCCACATCATCATTTTTCAATCCTTTCTGACTTCATTTGTTATTTTTCATGCATTTACTAATTATTTTGAGCTATAAGACCCTAAAATTGAAAAGCATTTCAAATGAACTCTGAAAAGGTTGAAAGTTGGCATGATATCATCATTTCATCCACATAGCATGTGCAAGAAAGTTGAGAGGGTTACGGCAAAAACTGGATGCACTTTGTGTACAAAACGGACAATCTCTTTCAAAGTATCAGGATTTCATCCGGAAACTCGTCTGTTACAAAGGGATTTCATTTTTTAAAACTTATTTGAACTCCTGACTTTTTGTGTGTTCAAAATGCACCATTCAAAGCCACATCATCATTTTTCAATCCTTTCTGACTTCATTTGTTATTTTTCATGCATTTACTAATTATTTTGAGCTATAAGACCCTAAAATTGAAAAGCATTTCAAATGAACTCTGAAAAGGTTGAAAGTTGGCACGGTATTTTCATCCACATAGCATGTGCAAGAAAGTTGAGTGGGTTACGGCAAAAACTCGATGCACTTCGTGTACAAAACGGACAATCTCTTTCAACGTATCAGGATTTCATCCAGAAACTCTTCTGTTACAAAGGGATTTCATTTTTTAAAACATATTTGAACTCCTGACTTTTTGTGTGTTCAAAATGCACCATTCAAAGCCACATCATCATTTTTCAATCCTTTCTGACTTCATTTGTTATTTTTCATGCATTTACTAATTATTTTGAGCTATAAGACACTAAAATTGAAAATCATTTCAAATGAACTCTGAAAAGGTTGAAAGTTGGCATGGTATTTTCATCCACATAGCATGTGCAAGAAAGTTGAGAGGGTTACGGCAAAAACTGGATGCACTTCGTGTACAAAACAGACAATCTCTTTCAAAGTATCAGGATTTCATCCGGAAACTCGTCTGTTACAAAGGGATTTCATTTCTTAAAATTTATTTGAACTCCTGACTTTTTCTGTGTTCAAAATGCACCATTCAAAGCCACATCATCATTTTTCAATCCTTTCTGACTTCATTTGTTATTTTTCATGCATTTACTAATTATTTTGAGCTATAAGACCCTAAAATTGAAAAGCATTTCAAATGAACTCTGAAAAGGTTGAAAGTTTGCATGGTATCATCATTTCATCCACATAGCATGTGCAAGAAAGTTGAGAGGGTTACGGCAAAAACTGGATGCACTTCGTGTACAAAACGGACAATCTCTTTCAAAGTATCAGGATTTCATCCGGAAACTCGTCTGTTACAAAGGGATTTCATTTTTATAACTTATTTGAACTCATGTCTTTTTGTGTGTTCAAAATGCACCATTCAAAGCCACATCATCATTTTTCAATCCTTTCTGACTTCATGTGTTAATTTTCATGCATTTACTAATTATTTTGAGCTATAAGACCCTAAAATTGAAAAGCATTTCAAATGAACTCTGAAAAGGTTGAAAGTTGGCATGGTATTTCCATCCAAATAGCATGTGCAAGAAAGTTGAGAGGGTTACGGCAAAAACTGGATGCACTTCGTGTACAAAAC
>NW_025230048.1:3533-5084 GCF_018294505.1 Triticum aestivum | reverse complement strand
AAATTGAAAAGCATTTCAAATGAACTCTGAAAAGGTTGAAAGTTTGCATGGTATCATCATTTCATCCACATAGCATGTGCAAGAAAGTTGAGAGGGTTACGGCAAAAACTGGATGCACTTCGTGTACAAAACGGACAATCTCTTTCAAAGTATCAGGATTTCATCCGGAAACTCGTCTGTTACAAAGGGATTTCATTTTTTAAAACTTATTTGAACTCCTGACTTTTTGTGTGTTCAAAATGCACCATTCAAAGCCACATCGTCATTTTTCAATCCTTTCTGACTTCATTTGTTATTTTTCATGCATTTACTAATTATTTTGAGCTATAAGACCCTAAAATTGAAAAGCTTTTCAAATGAACTCTGAAAAAGTTGAAAGTTTGCATGGTATTTCCATCCACATAGCATGTGCAAGAAAGTTGAGAGGGTTACGGCAAAAACTGGATGCACTTCGTGTACAAAACGGACAATCTCTTTCAAAGTATCAGGATTTCATCCGGAAACTCGTCTGTTACAAAAGGATTTCATTTTTTAAAATTTATTTGAACTCCTTACTTTTTCTGTGTTCAAAATGCACCATTCAAAGCCACATCATCATTTTTCATTCCTTTCTGACTTCATTTGTTATTTTTCATGCATTTACTAATTATTTTGAGCTATAAGACCCTAAAATTAAAAAGCATTTCAAATGAACTCTGAAAAGGTTGAAAGTTTGCATGGTATCATCATTTCATCCACATAGCATGTGCAAGAAAGTTGAGAGGGTTACGGCAAAAACTGGATGCACTTCGTGTACAAAACGGACAATCTCTTTCAAAGAATCAGGATTTCATTCGGAAACTCGTCTGTTACAAAGGTATTTCATTTTTTTAAACTTATTTGAACTCCTGACTTTTTGTGTGTTCAAAATGCACCATTCAAAGCCACGTCATCATTTCTCAATCCTTTCTGACTTCATTTGTTATTTTTCATGCATTTACTCATTATTTTGAGCTATAAGACCCTAAAATTGAAAAGCATTTCAAATGAACTCTGAAAAGGCTGTAAGTTGGCACTGTATCATCATTTCATCCACATAGCATGTGCAAGAAAGTTGAGAGGGTTATGCCAAAAACTGGATGCACTTCGTGTACAAAACGGACAATCTCTTTCAAAGTATCAGGATTTCATCCGGAAACTCGTCTGTTACAAAGGGATTTCATTTTCTAAAACTTATTTGAACTCCTGACTTTTTGTGTGTTCAAAATGCACCATTCAAAGCCACATCATCATTTTTTAATCCTTTCTGACTTCATTTGTTATTTTTCATGCATTTACTAATTATTTTGAGCTATAAGACCCTAAAATTGAAAAGCATTTCAAATGAACTCTGAAAAAGTTGAAAGTTGGCATGGTATTTTCATCCACATAGCATGTGCAAGAAAGTTGAGAGGGTTACGGCAAAAACTGGATGCACTTCGTGTACAAAACGGACAATCTCTTTCAACGTATCAGGATTTCATCCAGAAACTCTTCTGTTACAAAGGGATTTCATTTTTTAAAACTTATTTG
>NW_025230048.1:0-1889 GCF_018294505.1 Triticum aestivum | reverse complement strand
CTTTCTGACTTCATTTGTTATTTTTCATGCATTTACTAATTATTTTGAGCTATAAGACCATAAAATTGAAAAGCATTTCAAATGAACTCTGAAAAGGTTGAAAGTTTGCATGGTATCATCATTTCATCCACATAGCATGTGCAAGAAAGTTGAGAGGGTTACGGCAAAAACTGGATGCACTTCGTGTACAATACGGACAATCTCTTTCAAAGTATCAGGATTTCATCCGGAAACTCGTCTGTTACAAAGGGATTTCATTTTTTAAAACTTATTTGAACTCCTGACTATTTGTGTGTTCAAAATGCACCATTCAAAGCCACATCGTCATTTTTCAATCCTTTCTGACTTCATTTGTTATTTTTCATGCATTTACTAATTATTTTGAGCTATAAGACCCTAAAATTGAAAAGCATTTCAAATGAACTCTGAAAAAGTTGAAAGTTTGCATGGTATTTCCATCCACATAGCATGTGCAAGAAAGTTGAGAGGGTTACGGCAAAAACTGGATGCACTTCGTGTACAAAACGGACAATCTCTTTCAAAGTATCAGGATTTCATCCGGAAACTCGTCTGTTACAAAGGGATTTCATTTTTTAAAATTTATTTGAACTCCTTACTTTTTCTGTGTTCAAAATGGACCATTCAAAGCCACATCATCATTTTTCAATCCTTTCTGACTTCATTTGTTATTTTTCATGCATTTACTAATTATTTTGAGCTATAAGACCCTAAAATTGAAAAGCATTTCAAATGAACTCTGAAAAGGTTGAAAGTTTGCATGGTATCATCATTTCATCCACATAGCATGTGCAAGAAAGTTGACAGGGTTACGGCAAAAAATGGATGCACTTCGTGTACAAAACGGATAATCTCTTTCAAAGTATCAGGATTTCATCCGGAAACTCGTCTGTTACAAAGGTATTTCATTTTTTTAAACTTATTTGAACTCCTTACTTTTTCTGTGTTCAAAATGCACCATTCAAAGCCACATAATCATTTTTCAATCCTTTCTGACTTCATTTGTTATTTTTCATGCATTTACTCATTATTTTGAGCTATAAGACCCTAAAATTGAAAAGCATTTCAAATGAACTCTGAAAAGGTTGTAAGTTGGCAATGTATCATCATTTCATCCACATAGCATGTGCAAGAAAGTGGAGAGGGTTATGCTAAAAACTGGATGCACTTCGTGTACAAAATGGACAATCTCTTTCAAAGTATCAGGATTTCATCCGGAAACTCGTCTGTTACAAAGGGATTTCATTTTTTAAAACTTATTTGAACTCCTGACTTTTTGTGTGTTCAAAATGCACCATTCAAAGCCACATCATCATTTTTCAATCCTTTCTGACTTCATTTGTTATTTTTCATGCATTTACTAATTATTTTGAGCTATAAGACCCTAAAATTGAAAAGCATTTCAAATGAACTCTGAAAAGGTTGAAAGTTGGCATGGTATTTTCATCCACATAGCATGTGCAAGAAAGTAGAGAGGGTTACGGCAAAAACTGGATGCACTTCGTGTACAAAACGGACAATCTCTTTCAACGTATCAGGATTTCATCCGGAAACTCGTCTGTTACAAAGGGATTTCATTTTTTAAAATTCATTTGAACTCCTGACTTTTTGTGTGTTCAAAATGCACCATTCAAAGCCACATCATCATTTTTCAATCCTTTCTGACTTCATTTGTTATTTTTCATGCATTTACTAATTATTTTGAGCTATAAGACCCTAAAATTGAAAAGCATTTCAAATGAACTCTGAAAAGGTTGAAAGTTTGCATGGTATCATCATTTCATCCACATAGCATGTGCAAGAAAGTTGAGAGGGTTACGGCACAAACTGGATGCACTTCATGTACAAAACGGACAATCTCTTTCAAAGTA
>NW_025230047.1:16302-16930 GCF_018294505.1 Triticum aestivum | reverse complement strand
AATGGTGCATTTTGAACACACAAAAAGTCAGGAGTTCAAATAAGATTTAAAAAATTAAATCCCTTTTTAACAGACGAGTTTCCGTTTGAAATCCTGATACTTTGAAAGAGATTGTCCGTTCGTACATGCAGTGCATCCAGTTTTTGCCGTGACCCTCTTAAATTTCTTGCACATGCTATGTGGATGAAATGATGATACCATGCCAACTTTCAACCTTTTCAGAGTTCATTTGAAATGCTTTTCAATTTTATGGTCTTATAGCTCAAAATAATTAGTAAATGCATAAAAAATAACAAATGAAGTCAGAAAGGATTGAAAAATGATGATGTGGCTTTGAATGGTGAATTTTGAACACACAAAAAGTCAGGAGTTCAAATAAGTTTAAAAAAATGAAATCCCTTTTTAACAGACGAGTTTCCGTATGAAATCCTGATACTTTGAAAGAGATCGTCCGTTTTGTACACGAAGTGCATCCAGTTTTTGCCATAACCCTCTCAACTTTCTTGCACATGCTATGTGGATGAAATGATGATACCATACCGACTTTCAACCTTTTCAGAGTTCCTTTGAAATGCTTTTCAATTTTATGGTCTTATAGCTCAAAATAATTTGTACATGCATGAAAAAT
>NW_025230047.1:12217-14186 GCF_018294505.1 Triticum aestivum | reverse complement strand
CAGGAGTTCAAATAAGTTTTAAAAAATGAAATCCCTTTTTAACAGACGAGTTTCCGTATGAAATCCTGATACTTTGAAAGAGATTGTCCGTTTGTACACGAAGTGCATCCAGTTTTTGCCGTAACCCTCTTAACTTTCTTGCACATGCTATGTGGATGAAATGATGATACCATGCCAACTTTCAACCTTTTCAGAGTTCCTTTGAAATGCTTTTCAATTTTATGGTCTTATAGCTCAAAATAATTAGTAAATGCATGAAAAATAACAAATGAAGTCAGAAAGGATTAAAAAATGATGATGTGGCTTTGAATGGTGCATTTTGAACACACAAAAAGTCAGGAGTTCAAATAAGTTTTAAAAAATGAAATCCCTTTTTAACAGACGAGTTTCCGTATGAAATCCTGATACTTTGAAAGAGATTGTCCGTTTGTACACGAAGTGCATCCAGTTTTTGCCGTAACCCTCTTAACTTTCTTGCACATGCTATGTGAATGAAATGATGATACCATGCCAACTTTCAACCTTTTCAGAGTTCATTTGAAATGCTTTTCAATTTTATGGTCTTATAGCTCAAAATAATTAGTAAATGCATGAAAAATAACAAATGAAGTCAGAAAGGATTGAAAAATGATGATGTGGCTTTGAATGGTGAATTTTGAACACACAAAAAGTCAGGAGTTCAAATAAGTTTTAAAAAATGAAATCCCTTTTTAACAGACGAGTTTCCGTATGAAATCCTGATACTTTGAAAGAGATCGTCCGTTTTGTACACGAAGTGCATCCAGTTTTTGCCATAACCCTCTCAACTTTCTTGCACATGCTATGTGGATGAAATGATGATACCATACCGACTTTCAACCTTTTCAGAGTTCCTTTGAAATGCTTTTCAATTTTATGGTCTTATAGCTCGAAATAATTAGTACATGCATGAAAAATAACAAATGAAGTCAGAAAGGATTGAAAAATGATGATGTGGCTTTGAATGGTGCATTTTGAACACACAAAAGTCAGGAGTTCAAATAAGTTTTAAAAAATGAAATCCCTTTTTAACAGACGAGTTTCCGTATGAAATCCTGATACTTTGAAAGAGATTGTCCGTTTGTACACGAAGTGCATCCAGTTTTTGCCGTAACCCTCTTAACTTTCCTTCACATGCTATGTGGATGAAATGATGATACCATGCCAACTTTCAACCTTTTCAGAGTTCCTTTGAAATGCTTTTCAATTTTATGGTCTTATAGCTCAAAATAATTAGTAAATGCATGAAAAATAACAAATCAAGTCAGAAAGGATTGAAAAATGATGATGTGGCTTTGAATGGTGCATTTTGAACACACAAAAAATCAGGAGTTCAAATAAGTTTTAAAAAATGAAATCCCTTTTGAACAGACGAGTTTCCGTATGAAATCCTGATACTTTGAAAGAGATTGTCCGTTTGTACATGAAGTGCATCCAGTTTTTGCCGTAACCCTCTTAAATTTCTTGCACATGCTATGTGGATGAAATGATGATACCATGCCAACTTTCAACCTTTTCAGAGTTCATTTGAAATGCTTTTCATTTTTATGGTCTTATAGCTCAAAATAATTAGTAAATGCATAAAAAATAACAAATGAAGTCAGAAAGGATTGAAAAATGATGATGTGGCTTTGAATGGTGAATTTTGAACACACAAAAAGTCAGCAGTTCAAATAAGTTTTAAAAAATGAAATCCCTTTTTAACAGACGAGTTTCCGTATGAAATCCTGATACTTTGAAAGAGATCGTCCGTTTTGTACATGAAGTGCATCCAGTTTTTGCCATAACCCTCTCAACTTTCTTGCACATGCTATGTGGATGAAATAATGATACCATACCGACTTTCAACCTTTTCAGAGTTCCTTTGAAATGCTTTTTAATTTTATGGTCTTATAGCTCAAAATAATTAGTACATGCATGAAAAATAACAAATGAAGTCAGAAAGGATTGA
>NW_025230047.1:6302-7056 GCF_018294505.1 Triticum aestivum | reverse complement strand
AAAAGTCAGGAGTTCAAATAAGTTTTTAAAAATGAAATCCCTTTGTAACAGACGAGTTTCCGTATGAAATCCTGATACTCTGAAAGAGATTGTCCGTTTTGTACACGAAGTGCACCCACTTTTTGCCGTAACCCTCTCAACTATCTTGGACATGCTATGTGGATGAAATGATGATACCATGCCAAGTTTCAACCTTTTCAGAGTTCATTTGAAATGCTTTTCAATTTTATGGTCTTATAGCTAAAAATAATTAGTAAATGCATGAAAAATAACAAATAAAGTCAGAAAGGATTGAAAAATGATGATGTGGCTTTGGATGGTGCATTTTGAACACACAAAAAATCAGGAGTTCAAATAAGTTTTAAAAAATGAAATCGCTTTGTAACAGACGAGTTTCCGTATGAAATCCTCATACTTTGAAAGAGATTGTCCGCTTTGTACACGAAGTGCATCCAGTTTTTGCCGTAACCCTCTTAACTTTCTTGCACATGCTGTGTGGATGAAATGATGATACCATGCCAACTTTCAACCTTTTCAGAGTTCCTTTGAAATGCTTTTCAATTTTATGGTCTTATAGCTCAAAATAATTAGTAAATGCATGAAAAATAACAAATGAAGTCAGAAAGGATTGAAAAATGATGATGTGGCTTTGAATGGTGCATTTTGAACACACAAAAAGTCAGGAGTTCAAATAAGTTTTAAAAAATGAAATCCCTTTTTAACTGACGAGTTTCCGTATGAAATCCTGATACTT
>NW_025230047.1:5713-6292 GCF_018294505.1 Triticum aestivum | reverse complement strand
TGTAATCCTGATACTTCGAAAGAGATTGTCCGTTTTGTACACGAAGTGCATCCAGTTTTGGCCGTAACCCTCTCATCTTTCTTGCACATGCTATGTGGATGAAATGATGATACCATGCCAACTTTCAACCTTTTCAGAGTTCCTTTGAAATGCTTTTCAATTTTATGGTCTTATAGCTCAAAATAATTAGTAAATGCATGAAAAATAACAAATGAAGTCACAAAGGATTGAAAAATGATGATGTGGCTTTGAATGGTGCATTTTGAACACACAAAAAGTCAGGAGTTCAAATAAGTTTTAAAAAATGAAATCCCTTTTTAACAGACGAGTTTCCGTATGAAATCATGATACTTTGAAAGAGATTGTCCGTTTTGCACACGAAGTGCATCCAGTTTTTGCCGTAACCCTCTTAACTTTCTTGCACATGCTATGTGGATGAAATGATGATACCATGCCAACTTTCAACCTTTTCAGAGTTCATTTGAAATGCTTTTCAATTTCATGGTCTTATAGCTCAAAATAATTAGTAAATGCATGAAAAATAACAAATGAAGTCAGAAAGGATTGAAAAATGATGAT
>NW_025230047.1:4707-5703 GCF_018294505.1 Triticum aestivum | reverse complement strand
TTTCAGGAAAAAGGGACATCGTGGGAGTGGAGGGCAAGACAGACATGTCTGAAGATTATGAAAAGTTTCATGAAATTCCTCCCTTCAAAGTCAAGGCTGACCCAAGCATCCTGATAAACGATGAAGATTATCCATGGTTACGGCGCAATAAGCAAATGACACAAGTGAAGAAAAAGTGAAGACTTTCTCCCGCAACTATTATGATGATACCATGCCAACTTTGTAACAGACGAGTATGATACCATTGTCCGTTTTGTACACGAAGTGCATCCAGTTTTTGCCGTAACCCTCTCAACTTTCTTGCACATGCTATGTGGATGAAATGATGATACCATGCCAACTTTCAACCTTTTCAGAGTTCATTTGAAATGCTTTTCAATTTCAGGGTCTTATAGCTCAAAATAATCAATAAATGCATGAAAAATAAGAAATGAAGTCAGAAAGGGTTGAAAATTGATGACGTGGCTTTGAATGGTGCATTTTGAACACACAAAAAGTCAGGAGTTCAAATAAGTTTTAAAAAATGAAATCCCTTTGTAATAGACGAGTTTCCGTATGAAATCCTGATACTTCGAAAGAGATTGTCCGTTTTGTACACGAAGTGCATCCAGTTTTGGCCGTAACCCTCTCAACTTTCTTGCACATGCTATGTGGATGAAATGATGATACCATGCCAACTTTCAACCTTTTCAGAGTTCATTTGAAATGCTTTTCAATTTTAGGGTCTTATAGCTCAAAATAATCAGTAAATGCATGAAAAATGGGGCATGAAAAATAACAAATAAAATAAATAAGTAATTAGAAAAAAATAATATAAACTTTAATAAAATATATAAGTACAAACAAAATAAAATAAACTTTAATAACATAAATAAAATTTATGAAACTAAAATTATCAAAGTATTTTTTGTTCAAAACATTATAAGCAACCTCTAGTATTATTGAAACTAAAATTATATAAAATTGATGCAACTAAAATTATCGAAGTTTCTGTTC
>NW_025230047.1:4292-4574 GCF_018294505.1 Triticum aestivum | reverse complement strand
ATGAAATCCCTTTTTAACAGACGAGTTTCCGTATGAAATCCTGATACTTTGAAAGAGATTGTCCGTTTTGTACACGAAGTGCATCCAGTTTTTGCCGTAACCCTCTTAACTTTTTGCACATGCTATGTGGATGAAATGATGATACCATGCCAACTTTCAACCTTTTCAGAGTTCATTTGAAATGCTTTTCAATTTCATGGTCTTATAGCTCAAAATAATTAGTAAATGCATGAAAAATAACAAATGAAGTCAGAAAGGATTGAAAAATGATGATGTGGCTTT
>NW_025230047.1:1625-2132 GCF_018294505.1 Triticum aestivum | reverse complement strand
TTTGAACACACAAAAAGTCAGGAGTTCAAATAAGTTTTAAAAAATGAAATCCCTTTTTAACAGACGAGTTTCCGTATGAAATCATGATACTTTGAAAGAGATTGTCCGTTTTGTACACGAAGTGCATCCAGTTTTTGCCGTAACCCTCTTAACTTTCTTGCAAATGCTATGTGGATGAAATGATGATACCATGCCAACTTTCAACCTTTTCAGAGTTCATTTGAAATGCTTTTCAATTTCATGGTCTTATAGCTCAAAATAATTAGTAAATGCATGAAAAATAACAAATGAAGTCAGAAAGGATTGAAAAATGATGATGTGGCTTTGAATGGTGCATTTCGAACACACAAAAAGTCAGGAGTTCAAATAAGATTTAAAAAATGAAATCCCTTTTTAATAGACGAGTTTCCGTATGAAATCCTGATACTTCGAAAGAGATTGTCCGTTTTGTACATGAAGTGCATCCAGTTTTTGCCGTAACCCTCTTAAATTTCTTGCACATGCTAT
>NW_025230047.1:0-1530 GCF_018294505.1 Triticum aestivum | reverse complement strand
AAATGAAATCCCTTTTTAATAGACGAGTTTCCGTATGAAATCCTGATACTTCGAAAGAGATTGTCCGTTTTGTACACGAAGTGCATGCAGTTTTGGCCGTAACCCTCTCAACTTTCTTGCACATGCTATGTGGATGAAATGATGATACCATGCCGACTTTCAACCTTTTCAGAGTTCCTTTGAAATGCTTTTCAATTTTATGGTCTTATAGCTCAAAATAATTAGTACATGCATGAAAAATAACAAATGAAGTCAGAAAGGATTGAAAAATGATGATGTGGCTTTGAATGGTGCATTTTGAACACACAAAAAGTCAGGAGTTCAAATAAGTTTAAAAAAATGAAATCCCTTTTTAACAGACGAGTTTCCGTATGAAATCCTGATACTTTGAAAGAGATTGTCCGTTTGTACACGAAGTGCATCCAGTATTTGCCGTAACCCTCTTAACTTTCTTGCACATGCTATGTGGATGAAATGATGATACCATGCCAACTTTCAACCTTTTCAGAGATCCTTTGAAATGCTTTTCAATTTAATGGTCTTATAGCTCAAAATAATTAGTAAATGCATGAAAAATAACAAATGAAGTCAGAAAGGATTGAAAAATGATGATGTGGCTTTGAATGGTGCATTTTGAACACACAAAAAGTCAGGAGTTCAAATAAATTTTAAAAAATGAAATCCCTTTGTAACAGACGAGTTTCCGTATGAAATCCTGATACATTGAAAGAGATTGTCCGTTTTGTCCACGAAGTGCACCCAGTTTTTGCCGTAACCCTCTCAACTATCTTGGACATGCTATGTGGATGAAATGATGATACCATGCCAAGTTTCAACCTTTTCAGAGTTCATTTGAAATGCTTTTCAATTTTATGGTCTTATAGCTAAAAGTAATTAGTAAATGCATGAAAAATAACAAATGAAGTCAGAAAGGATTGAAAAATGATGATGTGGCTTTGAATGGTGCATTTTGAACACACAAAAAGTCAGGAGTTCAAATAAGTTTTAAAAAATGAAATCCCTTTTTAACAGACGAGTTTCCGTATGAAATCCTGATACTTTGAAAGAGATTGTCCGTTTGTACACGAAGTGCATCCAGTATTTGCCGTAACCCTCTTAACTTTCTTGCACATGCTATGTGGATGAAATGATGATACCATGCCAACTTTCAACCTTTTCAGAGTTCCTTTGAAATGCTTTTCAATTTTATGGTCTTATAGCTCAAAATAATTAGTAAATGCATGAAAAATAACAAATGAAGTCAGAAAGGATTGAAAAATGATGATGTGGCTTTGAATGGTGCATTTTGAACACACAAAAAGTCAGGAGTTCAAATAAATTTTAAAAAATGAAATCCCTTTGTAACAGACGAGTTTCCGTATGAAATCCTGATACATTGAAAGAGATTGTCCGTTTTGTACACGAAGTGCACCCAGTTTTTGCCGTAACCCTCTCAACTATCTTGGACATGCTATGTGGATGAAATGATGATACCATGCCAAGTTTCAACCTTTTCAGAGTTCATTTGAA
>NW_025230046.1:14926-16936 GCF_018294505.1 Triticum aestivum | reverse complement strand
TAGAAACGACAGCTTAGGTTTCTTCCCAAACCATAATTCATACGGTGTCGTCTCAACGGATTTCGACGGAGCCCTATTTAAAGTGAATGCGGCAGTCTCTAAAGCATAGCCCCAAAATGAGAGCGGTAAATCGGTAAGAGACATCATAGATCGCACCATATCCAATAGAGTGCGATTACGACGTTCGGACACACCGTTTCTCTGAGGTGTTCCAGGCGGCGTGAGTTGTGAAACTATTCCACATTTCCTTAAGTGTGTACCAAACTCGTGACTTAAATATTCTCCACCACGATCTGATCGTAAGAATTTTATTTTCCTATCACGTCGATCCACAACCTCACTCTGAAATTCCTTGAACTTTTCAAAGGTTTCAGACTTGTGTTTCATTAGGTAGACATACCCATATCTACTTAAGTCATCAGTGAGAGTGAGAACATAACGATATCCTCTGCGAGCCTCAACACTCATTGGACCGCACACATCGGTATGTATAATTTCCAATAAGTTGGTTGCTCGCTCCATTGATCCGGAGAATGGAGTCTTGGTCATCTTACCCATGAGGCATGGTTCGCACGTGTCAAATGATTCGTAATCAAGAGACTCCAAAAGTCCATCTGCATGGAGCTTCTTCATGCGCTTGACACCAATGTGACCAAGGCGGCAGTGCCACAAGTATGTGGGACTATCGTTATCAACTTTACATCTTTTGGTATTCACACTATGAACATGTGTAACATCACGTTCGAGATTCATCAAAAATAAACCATTGACCAGCGGGGCATGACCATAAAACATATCTCTCAAATAAATAGAACAACCATTATTCTCAGATTTAAATGAGTAGCCATCTCGAATTAAACGCGATCCAGATACAATGTTCATGCTCAAAGCTGGCACTAAATAACAATTATTGAGGTTTAAAACTAATCCCGTGGGTAGATGCAGAGGTAGCGTGCCGATGGCGATCACATCGACCTTGGAACCATTCCCGACACACATCGTCACCTCGTCCTTCGCCAGTCTCCGTTTATTCCGTAGTTCCTGTTTTGAGTTACAAATATGAGCAACCGCACCGGTATCAAATACCCAGGAGCTAATACGAGTACTGGTAAGGTACACATCAATTACATGTATATCACATATACCTTTGGTGTTGCCAGCCTTCTTGTCTGCTAAGTATTTGGGGCAGTTCCGTTTCCAGTGACCACTTCCCTTGCAATAAAAGCACTCAGTTTCAGGCTTGGGTCCATTCTTTGACTTCTTCCCAGTAACTGGTTTACCGGGCGCGGCAACTCCCTTGCCGTCCTTCTTGAAGTTCTTCTTACCCTTGCCCTTCTTGAACTTAGTGGTTTTATTCACCATCAACACTTGATGTTCTTTTCTGATCTCTACCTCAGCTGATTTCAGCATTGAATATACCTCAGGAATGGTCTTTTCCATCCCCTGCATATTGAAGTTCATCACAAAGCTCTTGTAGCTTGGTGGAAGCGACTGGAGGATTCTGTCAATGACCGCGTCATCCGGGAGATTGACTCCCAGCTGAGAGAAGCGGTTATGCAACCCAGACATTCTGAGTATGTGCTCACTAACAGAACTGTTCTCCTCCATTTTACAGCTGAAGAACTTGTCGGAGACATCATATCTCTCGACCCGGGCATGAGCTTGAAAAACCAGTTTCAGCTCCTCGAACATCTCATATGCTCCATGTTTCTCAAAACGCTTTTGGAGACCCGGTTCTAGGCTGTAAAGCATGCCGCACTGAACGAGGGAGTAATCATCAGCACGTGATTGCCAAGCGTTCATAACGTCTTGGTTCTCTGGGATTGGTGCTTCACCTAGCGGTGCTTCTAAGACATAATCTTTCTTGGCTACTATGAGGATGAGCCTCAGGTTCCGGACCCAGTCCGTATAGTTGCTGCCATCATCTTTCAGCTTGGTTTTCTCTAGGAACGCGTTGAAATTGAGGACAACGTTGGCCATTTGATCTACAAGACATAGTGTAAAGATTTT
>NW_025230046.1:8879-10210 GCF_018294505.1 Triticum aestivum | reverse complement strand
GTCGTCGGCCGGGGGGACACTGGCGATGGAAATCAGAAAATTTCCAAAGTGCTGCTTATATAGCAAAGGCTTTGGTCCCGGTTCAACGCACAAACCGGAACCAATACCCACCCTTTGGTCCCGGTTGGTGCCACCAACCGGGACTAAAGGCCTCTTTTCACCAGCGCAAAGGGCGGGAAGCAGAGGGCTTTGGTCCCGGTTGGTGGCACCAACCGGGACCAAAGGGGAGCATTGGTTCCGGTTGGAGCCACCAACCGGGACTAATGTGCTGGCGCGGTGCGGTGGGAAGTTTAGTCCCACCTCGCTAGCTGAGAGAGCTCAGCGCCTGTTTATAAGCTGCGCTGCAGCTCAGGTGCTGAGCTCCTCTCTAATATGCAGGCATTATACATGCCTACCTTTGTCATTGCCATGTTGGGCCTATTGGGCCTGCGGGCCTGCATCCCGGCCCATGTGCAGATGTGTTTCTAGTCGTATGCAGGCTGTGTGGCCCATTAGGCGGCATTTTTTTATTTTTTCCAGTATTTTTTTGTTTTTTGAATTATTTATTTTCTTTTGATTTTTGCTTTATTTTTTATTCTTTTTTGCTTTTAGCTCAGAATAATTATAAACTTTCTGTTAATCCATTAGTTTCCAAATTTGAATAGTTTAAATTTCATCCGGAAACTCGTGTGTTACAAAGGGATTTCATTTTTTAAACCTAATTTGAACTCCTGAATTTTTGTGTGTTCAAAATGCACCATTCAAAGCCACATCATCATTTTTCAATCCTTTCTGACTTCATTTGTTATTTTTCATGCATTTACTAATTATTTTGAACTATCAGACCCTAAAATTGAAAAGCATTTCAAATGAACTCTGAAAAGGTTGAAAGTTGGCATGATATCATCATTTCATCCACATAGCATGTGCAAGAAAGTTGAGAGGGTTACGGCAAAAACTGGATGCACTTCGTGTACAAAACAGACAATCTCTTTCAAAGTATCAGGATTTCATCCGGAAACTCGTGTGTTACAAAGGGATTTCATTTTTTAAACCTTATTTGAACTCCTGACTTTTTGTGTGTTCAAAATGCACCATTCAAAGCCACATCATCATTTTTCAATCCTTTCTGACTTCATTTGTTATTTGTCATGCATTTACTAATTATTTTGAGCTATAAGACCCTAAAATTTGAAAGCATTTCAAATGAACTCTAAAAAGGTTGAAAGTTGGCATGATATCATCATTTCATCCACATAGCATGTGCAAGAAAGTTGAGAGGGTTACGGCAAAAACTGGACGCACTTCTTGTACAAAACGGACAATCTCTTTCAAAGTATCAGGATTTCATC
>NW_025230046.1:6718-7216 GCF_018294505.1 Triticum aestivum | reverse complement strand
TTGAAAGTTGGCATGATATCATCATTTCATCCACATAGCATGTGCAAGAAAGTTGAGAGGGTTACGGCAAAAACTGGATGCACTTCGTGTACGAAACGGACAATCTCTTTCAAAGTATCAGGATTTCATCCGGAAACTCGTGTGCTACAAAGGGATTTCATTTTTTAAACCTTATTTGAACTCCGACTTTTTGTGTGTTCAAAATGCACCATTCAAAGCCACATCATCATTTTTCAATCCTTTCTGACTTAATTTGTTATTTCTCATGCATTTACTAATTATTTTGAGCTATAAGACCCTAAAATTGAAAAGCATTTCAAATGAACTCTAAAAAGGTTGAAAGTTGGCATGATATCATCATTTCATCCACATAGCATGTGCAAGAAATTTGAGAGGGTTACGGCAAAAACTGGCTGCACTTCGTGTACAAAACGGACAATCTCTTTCAAAGTATCACGATTTCATCCGGAAACTCGTCTGTTACAAAGGGATTTCATT
>NW_025230046.1:0-675 GCF_018294505.1 Triticum aestivum | reverse complement strand
GGGGGGCTGTATCCCGTGCAAACCGAGAGTGCTCGTCACCATGTGCTGAATCCTGGCCTGCTTGTTTGATTGCTCGTGCGTGGCAACGGCAGCGCCCACGGGGAAGGTGACATCGTACCAAACGCCGGCCCGACTTGTCCCACACTCCGGCGGCATCTCCAAAGTTTTGAAACCTGAACCAGGCATGTAATTCAATCATGCCTGAACGCCTTCAGTTTTAAAGCCTGAACCAACCAGAAGGTGTCAAGTTCAGTTAACAGAGGCTGTCACCATTCGTTTACTCATGCGTGCCTGGGGCCGGTCGGTAGGTTAATTAATTTAGTCAACGATGAAATCTTTTGGGTGCTTTGCTGTTATTACGGAGGTAAAAAAATGTGTACTTCATGAGAGTGTCAAACTGACCAATCATTTCCTTCTTTCTGAATTTCGACAGATAGCACGTCAGTCAGGCTGTTGGTGGTTTTGATGACCATGACCTGTGCGCGTGGGCGGATCCCATCTATCAGCGTGAGCAGCTGGGACACGCCGCAGCAGTCCACCTCGTCGTACGTCTTCTCGCGGTTGGGCGCGATGGCGCCGACCTCGTCCATGAAGATGATGGATGGCGTGCTGCAGACTAAATAAGCTAAGGTAGCGAAGCTTTTCAGTTTTCCAATCTTCATCTGCGTGAAACTC
>NW_025230045.1:15442-16942 GCF_018294505.1 Triticum aestivum | reverse complement strand
GTGGAGGCTAGGGTTTTGTAGATAGATATGCGATATAGGTCGCCGCCACTATAGACTTGGGGACTAAGATGATCCAGGAACACCTATCCCTTCCTGCGGGCTTCTTCCTATCGTCCAATCCCTGGGGGTCCTCTTGGCCCTTGGGCAGGCCTGCTGCCGGGTTCCCCGCTGGTAAGCCATCCTTGGTATATTACACCATCACTCTATCCCTATGAGCACCTCTGAAAGACTAAGCCGACACATCATCTTGAGATTGACGAAGTCGCTACAGACACCTTCGTAGTTGACGGGAGCGCCTCCTCCCACTGAACGCACATCACCGGATGTCCTGAAGTAAATCCAGGAAAATGCGACCACCCATGCCAAATCTAGGATTTGAACCTTGGTGTGTTGGTTCCACCACAAAGAAGCTAACCATCTGACACCTGCTCTCAGGGAAATTGTATGCTGCACCTGCTCTCACACGAGCACACACACATATTAGTAGTGTATACTCAAGCCTAAAGCATCCTATCACTCTGTTCTATCTTTGGGTAATAATTTAATTGTGCTTTGGTTTCTCCTATATAGATTGTCCCTGGGTGCATCGTTGTACACTTGTACTGGCGGTTCTTTGGGTAATAATTTAATGTTGGGGGTTTAGGATGTCAGATTGTAGGCCATGTATGTGCTGTGCTCTTGTCATGTGCGCAGGAAAATCACCAAGTGCATGTACGATGTGTTGCAAATCTGTTCTGAACATTTGCTATTGTTTGTGCTTAAATAGCTCGATTGCCCGCCTGTTTCAGGTTCATTGGCTTGTCCTAAGTACTGCTCCATCTGTAATTTAATATAAGACTTTTTTTGAAACTGTCATGGTGTCAAAAAAAAACCCGTCTTATATTAAGTTACGGAGGGAGTATCGTTTTGTTTCCCCATGGACCCCCTCCCATAGCATGATTTACTCTTTTCTCTTATCAGGATTTGAGCTCAAGATTTGTCATTTGTCTAGTCCATGTTTCTGCAGGATTGGGTTGGGTCTAACAGAGGATAAGGAGGTTCATCACGGTGCTAGGCCTCTGTCTTGAGCCATGGCGGCGTCTTCTGTTGGTCCTACTGCCGTGCTACGGACGGCCGCACTGTTTGGCATCGGCTGCAAAACAACCAAGGTGAGGTCATCTCCTTCCCCCGCTTGACGCCCATCTTGACTCCATCTAGTCAATTCTGTAAGATCTGCATCAAGTCGTGTAATTTGTGTTTCTTGCTGAAATAATAATGTCATCTGCCTTGACTCATGATCCAAACATTCTTAAACTCCCCGGTTTCATATTTACTTACACCGTAGTCAGTGAAATGGCCCATGCTTTATATTTACATATGTTTCTTAGGTATGTAGGAGCAAAGGTCTCAACTCATTTTGCTTGTTATGATTGGCACTACAAATCCTCTTTGTAATTATCTTTCGGCTTCAAATTGTGACTGCAATGAAGGTCTCTTATATGAATGTTACATGACATTTCT
>NW_025230045.1:6522-13401 GCF_018294505.1 Triticum aestivum | reverse complement strand
GCCTTGGTGGGAAGAGAGAGGGGCGGCCAGGAAAGGCCGCGCGCCCCCTCTCCCTCTGGTCCGAATTGGACAAGGGGGGGGGGGCGGCGCCCCCCTCTTTCCTTCCCCTCCTCTCCCCCTTCCTTCCCCTCCTAGTAGGAGTAGGAAAGGAGGAGTCCTACTCCTACTAGGAGGAGGACTCCTCCTCCTGGCGCGCCCAACAAGGGTCGGCCGGCCTCCCCCTCCGTCCTTTATATACGAGGGCAGGGGGCACCCCATAGACACACAAGTTGATCTACGGATCGTTCCTTAGCCGTGTGCGGTGCCCCCCTCCACCATATTCCACCTCGGTCATATCGTCGCGGAGTTTAGGCGAAGCCCTGCACCGGTAGAACATCATCATCGTCACCACGCCGTCGTGCTGACGGAACTCATCCCCGAAGCTTTGCTGGATCGGAGCCCGGGGATAGTCATCGAGCTGAACGTGCGCTGAACTCGGAGGTGCCGTACGTTCGGTGCTTGGATCGGTCGGATCGTGAAGACGTACGACTACATCAACCGCGTTGTCATAACGCTTCCGCTTACGGTCTATGAGGGTACGTGGACGTACACTCTCCCCTCTCGTTGCTATGCATCACCATGATCTTGCGTGTGCGTAGGAATTTTTTTGAAATTACTACGTTCCCCTACAGTGGCATCCGAGCCTGGTTTTATGCCTTGATGTTATATGCACGAGTAGAACACAAGTGAGTTGTGGGCGATACAAGTCATACTGCTTACCAGCATGTCATACTTTGGTTCGCCGGTATTGTGAGATGAAGCGGCCCGGACCGACATTACGCGTATGCTTACGCGAGACTGGTTTCACCGTTACGAGCACTCGTGCTTAAAGGTGGCTGGCGGGTGTCTGTCTCTCTCACTTTAGCTGAATCGAGTGTGGCTACGCCCAGTCCTTGTGAAGGTTAAAATAGCACCAACTTGACAAACTATCGTTGTGGTTTTTATGCGTAGGTAAGAACGGTTCTTGCTAAAAGCCCGTAGCAGCCATGTAAAATTTGCAACAACAAAGTAGAGGACGTCTAACTTGTTTTTGAAGGGCATGTTGTGATGTGATATGGTCAAGACGTGATGCTATATTTTATTGGATGAGATGATCATGTTTTGTAACCGAAGTTATCGGCAACTGGCAGGAGCCATATGGTTGTCGCTTTATTGTATGAAATGCAAACGCCCTGTAATTGCTTTATTTTATCACTAAGCGGTAGCGATAGTCGTAGAAGCAATAGTTGGCGAGACGACAACGATGCTACGATGGAGATCAAGGTGTCGCGCCGGTGACGATGGTGATCATGATGGTGCTTCGAAGATGGAGATCACAAGCACAAGATGATGATGGCCATATCATATCACTTATATTGATTGCATGTGATGTTTATCCTTTATGCATCTTATCTTGCTTTGATTGACGGTAGCATTTTAAGATGATCTCTCACTAAAATTATCAAGAAGTGTTCTCCCTGAGTATGCACCGTTGCCAAAGTTCATCGTGCCCAGACACCACGTGATGATCGGGTGTGATAAGCTCTACGTCCATCTACAACGGGTGCAAGCCAGTTTTGCACACGCAGAATACTCAGGTTAAACTTGACGAGCCTAGCATATGCAGATATGGCCTCGGAACACGGAGACCGAAAGGTCGAGCGTGAATCATATAGTAGATATGATCAACATAGTGATGTTCACCATTGAAAACTACTCCATCTCACGTGATGATCGGTTATGGTTTAGTTGATTTGGATCACGTGATCACTTAGATGACTAGAGAGATGTCTGTCTAAGTGGGAGTTCTTAAGTAATATGATTAATTGAACTTAAATTTATCATGAACTTAGTACCTGATAGTATATTGCTTGTCTATGTTCGTTTGTAGATAGATGGCTTGTGCTGTTGTTCCGTTGAATTTTAATGCGTTCCTTGAGAAAGCAAAGTTGAAAGATGATGGTAGCAATTACACGTACAGGGTCCGTAACCTGAGGATTATCCTCATTGCTGCACAGAAAAGTTACGTCCTGGAAGCACCGCTAGGTGCCAGGCCTGCTGCTGATGCAACTGACGACGTTAAGAACGTCTGGCAGAGCAAAGCTGATGACTACTCTATAGTTCAATGTGCCATGCTTTACGGCTTAGAACCGGGTCTTCAACGACGTTTTGAACGACATGGAGCATATGAGATGTTCCAGGAGTTGAAGTTAATATTTCAAGCAAATGCCCGGATTGAGAGATATGAAGTCTCCAATAAGTTCTACAGCTGCAAGATGGAGGAGAATAGTTCTGTCAGTGAACATATACTGAAAATGTCTGGGTATAATAATCACTTGATTCAACTGGGAGTTAATCTTCCGGATGATAGCGTCATTGACAGAATTCTCCAATCACTGCCACCAAGCTACAAGAGCTTTGTGATGAACTATAATATGCAAGGGATGAACAAGACTATTCCCGAGCTCTTTGCAATGCTAAAAGCTGCGGAGGTAGAAATCAAAAAGGAGCATCAAGTGTTGATGGTCAACAAGACCACTAGTTTCAAGAAAAAGGGCAAAGGGAAGAAGAATGGGAACTTCAAGAAGAACAGCAAGCAAGTTGCTGCTCAAGAGAAGAAACCCAAGTCTGGACCTAAGCCTGAAACTGAGTGCTTCTACTGCGAGCAGACTGGTCACTGGAAGCGGAACTGCCCCAAGTATTTGGCGGATAAGAAGGATGGCAAAGTGAACAAAGGTATATGTGATATACATGTTATTGATGTGTACCTAACTAGAGCTCGTAGTAGCACCTGAGTATTTGATACTAGTTCTGTTGCTAATATTTGCAACTCAAAACAGGGACTATGAAATAAGCGAGCACTGGCCAAGGACGAGGTGACGATGCGCGTGGGAAACGGTTCCAAAGTCGATGTGATCGCGGTCAGCACGCTACCTCTACATCTACCTTCGGGATTAGTTTTAGACCTGAATAATTGTTATTTGGTGCCAGCGTTGAGCATGAACATTATATCTGGATCTTGTTTGATGCGAGACGGTTATTCATTTAAATCAGAGAATAATGGTTGTTCTATTTATATGAGTAATATCTTTTATGGTCATGCACCCTTGAAGAGTGGTCTATTTTTATTAAATCTCGATAGTAGTGATACACATATTCATAGTGTTGAAACCAAAAGATGCAGAGTTAATAATGATAGTGCAACTTATTTGTGGCACTGCCGTTTGGGTCATATCGGTGTAAAGCGCATGAAGAAACTCCATATTGATGGACTTTTGGAATCACTTGATTATGAATCACTTGGTACTTGCGAACCGTGCCTTATGGGCAAGATGACTAAAACGCCGTTCTCCGGAACTATGGAGCGAGCAACTGATTTGTTGGAAATCATACATACTGATGTTTGTGGCCCAATGAATGTTGAGGCTCGCGGTCGGGTATCGTTATTTTCTCACCTTCACAGATGATTTGAGCAGATATGGGTATATCTACTTGATGAAACACAAGTCTGAAACACTTGAAAAGTTTAAAGAATTTCAGAGTGAAGTGGAAAATCATTGTAACAAGAAAATAAAGTTTCTACGATCTGATCGTGGAGGAGAGTATTTGAGTTATGAGTTTGGCCTACACTTGAAACAATGTGGAATAGTTTCGCAACTCACGCCACCTGGAACACCACAACGAAATGGTGTGTCCGAACGTCGTAATCGTACTTTACTTGATATGGTGCGATCTATGATGTCTCTTACTGATTTACCGCTATCGTTTTGGGGTTATGCTTTAGAGACGGCCGCATTCACGTTAAATAGGGCACCATCAAAATCCGTTGAAACGACGCCTTATGAACTGTGGTTTGGCAAGAAACCAAAGTTGTCGTTTCTTAAAGTTTGGGGCTGCGATGCTTATGTGAAGAAACTTCAACCAGATAAGCTCGAACCTAAATCGGAGAAATGTGTCTTCATAGGATACCCAAAAGAGACTATTGGGTACACCTTCTATCACAGATCTGAAGGCAAGACATTCGTTGCTAAGAATGGATCCTTTCTAGAGAAGGAGTTTCTCTCGAAAGAAGTGAGTGGGAGGAAAGTAGAACTTGATGAGATAACTGTATCTAATCCCTTATTGGAAAGTAGTTCATCACGAGAACCAGTCCTGTGACAACTACACCAATTAGTGAGGAAGCTAATGATAATGATCATGAAACTTCAGATCAAGTTTCTACTAAACCTCGTAGGTCTACCAGAGTAAGATCCGCACCAGAGTGGTACGGTAATCCTATTCTGGAAGTCATGTTACTTGACCATGATGAACCTACGAACTATGAGGAAGCGATGATGAGCCCGAATTCCGCAAAATGGCTAGAAGCCATGAAATTTGAGATGGGATCCATGTATGAAAACAAAGTATGGACTTTGGTTGACTTGCCCGATGATCGGCAAGCCATTGAGAATAAATGGATCTTTAAGAAGAAGACTGACGTTGATGGTAATATAACTGTCTATAAAGCTCGACTTGTTGCAAAAGGTTTTCGACAAGTTCAAGGGGTTGACTACGATGAGACTTTCTCACCCGTAGCGATGCTTAAGTCCGTCCGAATCATGTTAGCTATTGCTGCATTTCATGATTATGAAATTTGGCAAATGGATGTCAAGACTGCATTCTTGAATGGATTTCTAGAAGAAGAGTTGTATATGATGCAGCCGGAAGGTTTTGTTGATCCAAATGGTGCTGACAAAGTGTGCAAGCTCCAGCGTTCCATTTATGGACTGGTGCAAGCATCTCGGAGTTGGAATAAACGCTTTGATAGTGTGATCAAAGCATATGGTTTTATACAGACTTTTGGAGAAGCCTGTATTTACAAGAAAGTGAGTGGGAGCTCTGTAGCATTTCTAATTTTATATGTAGATGACATATTATTAATTGGAAATGATATAGAATTTCTGGATAGCATAAAAGGATACTTGAATAAAAGTTTTTCAATGAAAGACCTCGGTGAAGCTGCTTACATATTGGGCATCAAGATCTATAGAGATGGATCAAGACGCTTAATAGGACTTTCACAAAGTACATACCTTGACAAAATTTTGAAAAAGTTCAAAATGGATCAGGCAAAGAAAGGATTCTTACCTGTGCTACAAGGTGTGAAGTTGAGTCAAACTCAATGCCCGACCACAGCAGAAGATAGAGAGAAAATGAAAAATGTTCCCTATGCTCCAGCCATAGGCTCTATCATGTATGCAATGTTGTGTACCAGACCTGACATATGCTTAGCAATAAGCTTGGCAGGAAGGTACCAGAGTAATCCAGGAGTGGATCACTGGACAACGGTCAAGAACATCCTGAAATACCTGAAAAGGACTAAGGATATGTTTCTCGTATATGGAGGTGACAAAGAGCTAGTCGTAAACGGTTACGTCGATGCAAGCTTTGACACTGATCCGGACGATTCTAAATCGCAAACCGGATACGTGTTTTTATTAAACGGTGGAGCTGTAAGTTGGTGCAGTTCTAAACAAAGCGTCGTAGCGGGATCTACATGTGAAGCGGAGTACATAGCTGCTTCGGAAGCAGCAAATGAAGGAGTCTGGATGAAGGAGTTCATTTCCGATCTAGGTGTCATACCTAGTGCATCAGGACCAATGAAGATCTTCTGTGACAATACTGGAGCAATTGCCTTGGCAAAGGAATCCAGATTTCACAAGAGGACCAAGCACATCAAGAGACGCTTCAATTCCATTCGGGACCAAGTCCAAGTGGGAGACATAGAGATTTGCAAGATACATACGGATCTGAATGTTGCAGACCCTTTGACTAAGCCTCTCTCACGAGCAAAACATGATCAGCACCAAGACTCCATGGGTGTTAGAATCATTACTATGTAATCTAGATTATTGACTCTAGTGCAAGTGGGAGACTGAAGGAAATATGCCCTAGAGGCAATAATAAAGTTATTATTTATTTCCTCATATCATGATAAATGTTTATTATTCATGCTAGAATTGTATTAACGGGAAACATGATACACGTGTGAATACATAGACAAACATAAAGTCACTAGTATGCCTCTACTTGACTAGATCATTAATCAAAGATGGTTAAGTTTCCTAACCATAGACATGTGTTGTCATTTGATTAATGGGATCACATCATTAGGAGAATGATGTGATTCACATGACCCATTCCGTTAGCCTAGCACTTGATCGTTTAGTATGTTGCTATTGCTTTCTTCATGACTTATACAAAGTTCCTGCAACTATGAGATTGTGCAATTCCCGTTTACCGGAAGAACACTTTGTGTGCTACAAAACGTCACAACGTAACTGGGTGATTATAAAGGTACATGTTGGGTTGGCATAATTCGAGATTAGGTTTTGTCACTCCGATTGTCGGAGAGGTATCTCTGGGCCCTCTCGGTAATACTCATCACCTAAGCCTTGCAAGCATTGTAACTAATGAGTTAGTTATAAGATGATGTGTTACAGAACGAGTAAAGAGACTTGCCGGTAACGAGATTGAACTAGGTATTGGATACCGACGATCAAATCTCGGGCAAGTAACATACCGATGACAAAGGGAACAACGTACGTTGTTTTGCGGTTTGACCGATAAAGATCTTCGTAGAATATGTAGGAACCAATATGGGCATCCAGGTTCCGCTATTGGTTATTGACCGAGAATAGTTCTAGGTCATGTCTACATAGTTCTCGAACCCGTAGGGTCCGCACGCTTAACGTTACGATGACAGTTTTATTATGAGTTTACAAGTTTTGATGTACCGAAGTTTGTTCGGAGTCCCGGATATGATCACGGACACGACGAGAAGTCTCGAAATGGTCGAGACATAAAGATTGATATATTGGA
>NW_025230045.1:5647-6512 GCF_018294505.1 Triticum aestivum | reverse complement strand
AAATGTCACAACGTAACTGGGTGATTATAAAGGTGCTCTACAGGTGTTTCCGAAGGTACATGTTGGGTTGGCATAATTCGAGATTAGGTTTTGTCACTCCGATTGTCGGAGAGGTATCTCTGGGCCCTCTCGGTAATACTCATCACCTAAGCCTTGCAAGCATTGTAACTAATGAGTTAGTTATAAGATGATGTGTTACAGAACGAGTAAAGAGACTTGCCGGTAACGAGATTGAACTAGGTATTGGATACCGACGATCAAATCTCGGGCAAGTAACATACCGATGACAAAGGGAACAACGTACGTTGTTTTGCGGTTTGACCGATAAAGATCTTCGTAGAATATGTAGGAACCAATATGGGCATCCAGGTTCCGCTATTGGTTATTGACCGAGAATAGTTCTAGGTCATGTCTACATAGTTCTCGAACCCATAGGGTCCGCACGCTTAACGTTACGATGACAGTTTTATTATGAGTTTACAAGTTTTGATGTACCGAAGTTTGTTCGGAGTCCCGGATATGATCACGGACACGACGAGAAGTCTCGAAATGGTCGAGACATAAAGATTGATATATTGGACGACTATATTCGGACACCGGAAGTGTTCCGGGTGATTTCGGAGAAAACCGGAGTGCCGGAGGGTTACCGGAACCCCCCCCCCCCGGAGAGTTAATGGGCCACATGGGCCTTGGTGGGAAGAGAGAGGGGCGGCCAGGAAAGGCCGCGCGCCCCCTCTCCCTCTGGTCCGAATTGGACAAGGAGGGGGGGCGGCGCCCCCCTCTTTCCTTCCCCTCCTCTCCCCCTTCCTTCCCCTCGTAGTAGGAGTAGGAAAGGAGGAGTCCTACTCCTACTAGGAGGAGGACT
>NW_025230045.1:0-2831 GCF_018294505.1 Triticum aestivum | reverse complement strand
AGAGTAACACGGCAAACCAAGTGAAAAAGAGATTGTTTCGCCTCAGTAGGTCACGCCTAACTAGTTTAGCCCGAACCGGACGCGAGGTGAGTAGATAGTAGCTCATTTCACAAAATATTGTTGCACTAGATGACACCCCACGCGTTGCGACAGGAATTGGTTTTGACATTTTTTTATGAGATTTAGTTGTCTTGGATTTGTATATGAGAATAAATATAATTATAAAATAAATATTAAGTAGCACTATCTCTCATGCATGTTAAGAGAAATAAAAGTAGTGGACTTGAATAAGTGGGATGTATGCATGTTGAGGAATTAGTATAGCTAGCATTTTCATGCATGCACGTTAAAAGAAATAAATATAGTGGAGTTGATGATGTGGTATGTGTGCATGCTAAGATAAATAAGGTAGTGTGAACTTCTTAGGTATATTGGATTCAAAAAAGCGAAAGTGCCTTTCTGCTCCCGAGCTCATTTGAGCTCGGTGAACAGTAAAGTCGAAAAAATTCAAAAAATTCCAATTTTTTTTGAGAGAAACATTGACAAAAGTTCTAAGTGCTTGCAAAAATTCATCATGAAATCACATTCCTATAAGGCGTGAAAAAAAAAATTCAGGCTCCAAAATGCTTTTGAAAGTAGCATTTTTAGAGTACCCATTTTGTTTTTTTTGCCACGCCTTCTAGAAATGTGATTTCATGACGAATTTTTGCAAGCACTTAAAAACTTTTGTCAATGTTTCCCCCAAATAAAATTTGTAATTTTTTGATTTTTTTTAATTTTTTTCAATTTTACTGTTCACCCGAGCTCAAATGAGCTCGGGCGCAGAAACTCCACGTCCTCAAAAAATGCTCTATTTCAATCCCCTTTTCCCCGTGGTGCTTCTGGGATGCATTTTCGCAAACTTTTCTTGCATTCGAGAGAATACTCTGTTTTCACTCCCCTCTTCCTCATGGTGGCTCTGCGATGCTCCCAGTGCGGGGTTGACCAAATCTGGAGGTGCCAGATCTGGGAGGTGCGCTCCTTCGGCGGCGGCTCGGCTCATGCGCCCGTAGGTCTACCAAAAAGCACGAACCGGCTTCTCCCAAAAGAAAAACGATCAAGGTAGACGCAGTTTAGCAAGCACCTTGTGCGTGTTGGGGGGGGGGGGTGCGCCTATGGTGAGCTAATTGGGCTAGTGATAGACATTAAGGCCAGCTATTTTGATAACTTTTTTGGGCTTTCAAATTAAGTTGCCCCTTACCCAGCTTATTCTAGAAGCCTAACCAAAATTTTATTTTTAAAAGTTTATTAGTTAAGTCTTAACTATTATTAACTATTAGTCTTCTAAAATAAATAAATTTGATTGAGCTTCTAGAATAAGCTAGGTACATGGCAGCTTGTAACAATTTATTATAGAATAAGCTAGGTAGGGAGCAACTTATTGCAGCTCATTGTAGAAGGCACAAGAAAAACTGGCCCTAAGTAACTTTTAGCGGGTAGTGTACTTCTCCTAGCGGGTGGTAGTACGTTTGGAATAAAGGAGGTGGCTTCTTTTTCAGAAGACGGCACAAGCGACTAATCCTCTATCTTATCTCCCACCTGCGTATTCTCGCTCAAAGTTCGATGGCTTGGCTTGTTTTTGTTTTGTTGAACCGATGCCTTGCCTTTAGCTGCATGCAACGGGAAAATTCATAGAAGCCGCGAAGCCTGCACATCCGACAGCTTGTATTTAGTAAATTTTGCCAACAAGAGTCATCGTACAGTTTCTTCCAATATATTGTGTGTAAATTATGTAATACTCCTTCCTTAAAAAATATAAGATGTTTCAACTTTTTGGTGAATCAGATGTATATAGACAAGACATAGTACAGACATCACGCACGAGCGACTGCCGGCCGCTCATACCCTCCACCCTGTGCTAGGGTTTTTCGTGCCTCCCGTCGGCGCTGTCGCCAGTCTACCTCGTCTCTTGTGGTCTTAGGACCATAGAGACATGGTGGATCTGGCCCAACCCTTGCCGGCGGGAGGGCTTCATTTTCTGATGTTTTTTTAGTTTTGTTAGGTTTGTGTTCTAGTCATAGATGTGAAGCGTAGGCGGCTCTGTGCGGATGGAATAAGGTCCTCCCCGTCTAGCCCTCGTTTCGGTCTTTGTTCGTTATATTCGTGTGTCTACAGGTTGGATACTTCCGATCTATACTTCTCTTCATCGACGGAGGTTGCTGTTCTGCTGAGCTAGTCCTATGATGTCTTAGCACGACAACTTTCCGACTGTCTACTACAACAAAGTTTGCCCAGCTCCGATGAGGGAGGGGTGATGACAGCGGCGCGCCTTCGGCCCGCTCCAGTGCTTATAGTCGTCGCTAGGTGGTCTATGGACCTGGATGTATTTTTTATTCTGGTGTTCTTTGCACAATCTTAACAGTTGACGAATGGATTGAAAGTTTTCCACGCAAAAAAAGGATATATATAGATAAATTTTAGCGTATTTGTTCACTCATTTCAATCCGTATATTATATAGTACTCCCTCCGTTCCTAAATATAAGAGCATCTCTAGCAGAGCCCTTAAAACTAAACCATTAAAAATGCGTTTACAGGTCACAGAAAACGTGGTTTTCAGGCTAATTTGGTCCCGCGTGGAACAGACCCTGTAAACAGCCCGTTAAAACCGGATATCCCCCCTCCCCTCAAAATGAATATTCACAGCCGCCTGGCCTGCTCCTTCTTCCTCCCCTGAACAGACTCTTTCTCCTCTCGTCGTTCTCACTGCCATCCACCATTCTCCCCGCCTCCCGCCGTCCTCCTCCTCCGTCCACCGTTCACCCCAGCCTCTCACCGTCCCCTGCCTCCGCCT
>NW_025230044.1:16441-16944 GCF_018294505.1 Triticum aestivum | reverse complement strand
CTGGCACTTCATTTTTTTAAACTTATTACAACTCCAGACTTTTGCGTTCCGTACGCACCATTCAAAGCGACGTCATCAATTTTCAAAACATTCTGACATCATTTGCTATTTTTAGTCATTTACCGACTTGTTTACAGAGCTAAATGACCGTGAAATTGAAAATCACTACAAAATGAACTCTGAAAATGTCGAAACTTGGCATGGTATCATCATTTCACCCACATAGCATATGCGAAAGAGTAGAGAGGGTTACGGCAAAAACTGGACGCACTTCCTGTACAAACTGGACAATCTCTTTCGAAGTATAAGGGTTTCGGACGAGAACTCATCTGTTACACTGGCACCTCATTTTTTTAAACTTATTACAACTCCAGACTTTTTTGCGTTCTGTGCACACCATGCAAAGCGACATCATCAATTTTCAACACTTTCTGACATCATTTTGCTATTTTTCAGTCATTTACCGATTTGTTTAGAGAGCTAAATGACCGTGAAATTGAAAA
>NW_025230044.1:15049-16431 GCF_018294505.1 Triticum aestivum | reverse complement strand
TTAAACTTATTACAACTCCAGACTTTTTTGTGTTCCGTACACACCATTCAAAGTGACGTCATCAATTTTCAAAACTTTCTGACATCATTGGCTATTTTTCAGTCATTTACCGATTTGTTTAGAGAGTTAAATGACCGTGAAATTGAAAATCACTACAAAATGAACTCTGAAAATGTCGAAACTTGGCATGGTATCATCATTTCACCCACATAGCATGTGCAAAAGAGTAGAGAGGGCTACGGCAAAAACTGGACGCACTTCGTGTACAAACTGGACAATCTCTTTCGGAGTATCAGGGTTTCGGACGAGAACTCATCTGTTACACTGGCACTTCATTTTTTTAAATTTATTACAACTCTAGACTTTTTTTGCGTTCCGTACGCACCATTCAAAGCGACGTCATCAATTTTCAACACATTCTGACATCATTTGCTATTTTTCAGTCATTTACCGATTTGTTTAGAGAGCTAAATGACCGTGAGATTGAAAATCACTACAAAATGAACTCTGAAAATGTCGAAACTTGGCATGGTATCATCATTTCACCCACATAGCATATGCGAAAGAGTGGAGACGGTTACGGCAAAAACTGGACGCACTTCCTGTACAAACTGGACAATCTCTTTTGAAGTATAAGGGTTTCGGACGAGAACTCATCTGTTACACTGGCACTTCATTTTTTTAAACTTATTACAACTCCAGACTTTTTTGCGTTCCGTGCACACCATTCAAAGCGACATCATCAATTTTCAACACTTTCTGACATCATTTTGCTATTTTTCAGTCATTTACCGATTTGTTTAGAGAGTTAAATGACCGTGAAATTGAAAATCACTAAGAAATGAACTCTGAAAATGTCGAAACTTGGCATGGTATCATCATTTCACCCACATAGCATGTGCCAAAGAGTAGAGTGGGTTACGGCAAAAACTGGACGCACTTCGTGTACAAGCTAGACAATCTCTTTCGAAGTATCAGGGTTTCTGACGAGAACTCATCTGTTACATGGGCACTTAATTTTTTTAAACTTATTACAACTCCTGACTTTTTTGTGTTCCATACACACCATTCAAAGCGACGTCATCAATTTTCAAAACTTTCTGACATCATTGGCTATTTTTCAGTCATTTACCGATTTGTTTAGAGAGCTAAATGACCGTGAAACTGAAAATCACTACAAAATGAACACTGAAAATGTCGAAACTTGGCATGGTATTATCATTTCACCCACATAGCATGTGAAAAAGAGTAGAGAGGGTTATGGCAAAAACTGGACGCACTTCGTGTACAAACTGGACAATCTCTTTCGAAGTATCAGGGTTTCTAACGAGTACTCATCTGTTACACTGGCACTTCATTTTTTTTAAACTTATTAAACCTCT
>NW_025230044.1:14405-15012 GCF_018294505.1 Triticum aestivum | reverse complement strand
CTCTAGACTTTTTTGCGTTCCGTGCACACCATTCAATGCGACGTCATCAATTTTCAACACTTTCTGACATCATTTTGCTATTTTTCAGTCATTTACCGATTTGTTTAGAGAGCTAAATGACCGTGAAATTGAAAATCACTACAAAATGAACTCTGAAAATGTCGAAACTTGGCATGGTATCATCATTTCACCCACATAGCATGTACCAAAGAGTAGAGAGGGTTACGACAAAAACTGGACACACTTCGTGTACAAACTGGACAATCTCTTTCGAAGTATAAGGGTTTCGGACGAGAACTCATCTGTTACACTGGCACTTCATTTTTTAAACTTATTACAACTCCAGACTTTTTTTGCGTTCCGTACGCACCATTCAAAGCGACATCATCAATTTTCAAAACTTTCTGACATCATTGGCTATTTTTCAGTCATTTACCGATTTGTTTAGAGAGCTAAATGACCGTGAAATTGAAAATCACTACAAAATGAACTCTGAAAATGTCGAAACTTGGCATGGTATCATCATTTCACCCACATAGCATGTGCCAAAGAGTAGAGAGGGTTACGGCAAAAACTGGACGCACTTCGTGTACAAGCTAGACAATCT
>NW_025230044.1:9207-10094 GCF_018294505.1 Triticum aestivum | reverse complement strand
GGAGTATCAGGGTTTCGGACGAGAACTCATCTGTTACACTGGCACTTCATTTTTTTAAATTTATTACAACTCTAGACTTTTTTTGTGTTCCGTACACACCATTCAAAGCGACGTCATCAATTTTCAACACTTTCTGACATCACTTGCTATTTTCAGTCATTTACCGATTTGTTTAGAGAGCTACATGACCGTGAAATTGAAAATCACTACAAAATGAACTCTGAAAATGTCGAAACTTGGCATGGTATCATCATTTCACCCACATAGCATGTGAAAAAGAGTAGAGAGGGTTACGGCAAAAACTGGACGAACTTCGTGTACAAGCTGGTCAATCTCTTTCGAAGTATCAGGGTTTGTGACGAGAACTCATCTGTTACATGGGTGCTTCATTTTTTTAAAATTATTACAACTCCAGACTTTTTTTACGTTCCGTACACACCATTCAAAGCGACGTCATCTATTTTCATAACTTTCTGACATCATTTGCTATTTTTCAGTCATTTACCGATTTGGTTAGAGAGCTAAATGAGCGTGAAATTGAAAATCACTACAAAATGAACTCTGAAAATGTCAAAACTTGGCATCGTATCATCATTTCATCCACATAGCATGTGCAAAAGAGTAGAGAGGGTTACGGCAAAAACTGGACACACTTCGTGTACAAACTGGATAATCTCTTTCGAAGTATAAGGGTTTCGGACGAGAACTCATCTGTTACACTGGCACTTCATTTTTTAAACTTATTACAACTCCTGACTTTTTTTGCGTTCCGTACGCACCATTCAAAGCGACATCATCAATTTTCAACACTTTCTGACATCATTTTGCTATTTTTCAGTCATTTACCGATTTGTTTAGAGAGCTAAATGACCGTGAAATTGAAAATC
>NW_025230044.1:7508-8422 GCF_018294505.1 Triticum aestivum | reverse complement strand
AGCATGTGCAAAAGAGTAGAGAGGGTTACGGCAAAAACTGGACGCACTTCGTGTACAAGCTGGACAATCGCTTTCGAAGTATCAGGGTTTGTGACGAGAACTCATCTGTTACATGGGTACTTCATTTTTTTAAACTTATTACAACTCCAGACTTTTTTACGGTCCGTACACACCATTCAAAGCGACATCATCAATTTTCAAAACTTTCTGTCATCATTTGCTATTTTTCAGTCATTTACCGATTTGTTTAGAGAGCTAAATGACTGTGAAATTGAAAATCACTACAAAATGAACTCTGAAAATGTCGAAACTTGGCATGGTATCATCATTTCACCCACATAGCATGTGCAAAAGAGTAGAGAGGGTTACGACAAAAACTGGACACACTTCGTGTACAAACTGGACAATCTCTTTCGAAGTATAAGGGTTTCGGACGAGAACTCATCTGTTACACTGGCACTTCATTTTTTAAACTTATTACAACTCTAGACTTTTTTTGCGTTCCGTACGCACCATTCAAAGCGACATCATCAATTTTCAACACTTTCTGACATCATTTTGCTATTTTTCAGTCATTTACCGATTTGTTTAAAGAGCTAAATGACCGTGAAATTGAAAATCACTACAAAATGAACTCTGAAAATGTCGAAACTTGGCATGGTATCATCATTTCACCCACATAGCATGTGCCAAAGAGTAGAGAGGGTTACGGCAAAAACTGGACGCACTTCGTGTACAAGCTAGACAATCTCTTTCGAAGTATTAGGGTTTCTGACGAGAACTCATCTGCAACATGGGCACTTAATTTTTTTAAACTTATTACAACTCCAGACTTGTTTGTGTTCCGTACACACCATTCAAAGCGACGTCATCAATTTTCAAAACTTTCTGACATCATTGGCTATTTTTCAGTC
>NW_025230044.1:5957-6390 GCF_018294505.1 Triticum aestivum | reverse complement strand
GACGAGAACTCATCTGTTACATGGGTACTTCATTTTTTTAAACTTATTACAACTCCAGACTTTTTTACGTTCCGTACACACCATTCAAAGCGACGTCATCAATTTTCAAAACTTTCTGTCATCATTTGCTATTTTTCAGTCATTTACCGATTTGTTTAGAGAGCTAAATGACCGTGAAATTAAAAATCACTACAAAATGAACTCTGAAAATGTCGAAACTAGGCATGGTATCATCATTTCACCCACATAGCATGTGCAAAAGAGTAGAGAGGGTTACGGCAAAAACTGGACACACTTCGTGTACAAACTGGACAATCTCTTTCGAAGTATAAGGGTTTCGGATGAGAACTCATCTGTTACACTGGCACTTCATTTTTTTAAACTTATTACAACTCCAGACTTTTTTGCGTTCCGTAAAAACCATTCAAAGCGA
>NW_025230044.1:3853-5714 GCF_018294505.1 Triticum aestivum | reverse complement strand
AACTCTAGACTTTTTTTGCGTTCCGTACACACCATTCAAAGCGACGTCATCAATTTTCAACACTTTCTGACATCATTTGCTATTTTCAGTCATTTACCGATTTGTTTAGAGAGCTACATGACCGTGAAATTGAAAATCACTACAAAATGAACTCTGAAAATGTCGAAACTTGGCATGGTATCATCATTTCACCCACATAGCATGTGAAAAAGAGTAGAGAGGGTTACGGGAAAAACTGGACGAACTTCGTGTACAAGCTGGACAATCTCTTTCGAAGTATCAGGGTTTGTGACGAGAACTTATCTGTTACATGGGTACTTCATTTTTTAAACTTATTACAACTCCAGACTTTTTTACGTTCCGTACACACCATTCAAAGCGACGTCATCAATTTTCATAACTTTCTGACATCATTTGCTATTTTTCAGTCATTTACCGATTTGTTAAGAGAGCTAAATGACCGTGAAATTGAAAATCACTACAAAATGAACTCTGAAAATGTCGAAACTTGGCATGGTATCATCATTTCACCCACATAGCATGTGCAAAAGAGTAGAGAGGGTTACGGTAAAAACTGGATACACTTCGTGTACAAACTGGATAATCTCTTTCGAAGTATAAGGGTTTCGGACGAGAACTCATCTGTTACACTGGCACTTCATTTTTTAAACTTATTACAACTCCTGACTTTTTTTGCGTTCCGTACGCACCATTCAAAGCGACATCATCAATTTTCAACCCTTTCTGACATCATTTTGCTATTTTTCAGTCATTTACCGATTTGTTTAGAGAGCTAAATGACCGTGAAATTGAAAATCACTAAAAAATGAACTCTGAAAATGTCGAAACTTGGCATGGTATCATCATTTCACCCACATAGCATGTGCCAAAGAGTAGAGAGGGTTACGGCAAAAACTGGACGCACTTCGTGTACAAGCTAGACAATCTCTTTCGAAGTATCAGGGTTTCTGACGAGAACTCATTTGTGACATGGGCACTTAATTTTTTTAAACTTATTACAACTCCAGACTTTTTTGTGTTCCGTACACACCATTCAAAGCGACGTCATCAATTTTCAAAACTTTCTGACATCATTGGCTATTTTTCAGTCATTTACCGATTTGTTTAGAGAGTTAAATGACCGTGAAATTGAAAATCACTAAAAAATGAACTCTGAAAATGTCGACACTTGGCATGGTATCATCATTTCACCCACATAGCATGTGCAAAAGAGTAGAGAGGGTTATGGCAAAAACTGGACGCACTTCGTGTACAAACTGGACAATCTCTTTCGAAGTATCAGGGTTTCTGACGAGAACTCATCTGTTACACTGGCACTTCTTTTTTTTAAACTTATTACAACTCCAGACTTTTTTGCGTTCCGTAAAAACCATTCTAAGCGATGTCATCAATTTTCGAAACTTTCTGACATCATTTGCTATTTTTCAGTCAATTACCGATTTGTTTAGAGAGCTAAATGACCGTGAAATTGAAAATCACTACAAACTGAACTCTGAAAATGTCGAAACTTGGCATGGTATCATCATTTCACTCACATAGCATGCGCAAAAGAGTAGAGAGGGTTACGGCAAAAACTGGACGCACCTCGTGTACAAACTGGACAATCTCTTTCGGAGTATCAGGGTTTCGGACGAGAACTCATCTGTTACACTGGCACTTCATTTTTTTAAATTTATTACAACTCTAGACTTTTTTGCGTTCCGTACACAACATTCAAAGCGACGTCATCAATTTTCAACACTTTCTGACATCATTTGCTATTTTCAGTCATTTACCGATTTGTTTAGAGAGCTACATGACCGTGAAATTGAAAATCACTACAAAATGAACTCTGAAAATG
>NW_025230044.1:3337-3741 GCF_018294505.1 Triticum aestivum | reverse complement strand
AGAACTCATCTGTTACATGGGTACTTCATTTTTTTAAACTTATTACAACTCCAGACTTTTTTACGTTCCGTACACACCATTCAAAGCGACGTCATCAATTTTCAAAACTTTCTGTCATCATTTGCTATTTTTCAGTCATTTACCGATTTGTTTAGAGAGCTAAATGACCGTGAAATTCAAAATCACTACAAAATGAACTCTGAATATGTCGAAACTTGGCATGGTATCATCATTTCACCCACATAGCATGTGCAAAAGAGTAGAGAGGGTTACGGCAAAAACTGGACACACTTCGTGTACAAACTGGACAATCTCTTTCGAAGTATAAGGGTTTCGGATGAGAACTCATCTGTTACACTGGCACTTCATTTTTTTTAAACTTATTAAAACTCCAGACTTTTTTG
>NW_025230044.1:2749-3254 GCF_018294505.1 Triticum aestivum | reverse complement strand
TTGTGACGAGAACTCATCTGTTACATGGGTACTTCATTTTTTTAAACTTATTACAACTCCAGAATTTTTTACGTTCCGTACACACCATTCAAAGCGACGTCATCAATTTTCAAAACTTTCTGTCATCATTTGCTATTTTTCAGTCATTTACCGATTTGTTTAGAGAGCTAAATGACCGTGTAATTCAAAATCACTACAAAATGAACTCTGAATATGTCGAAACTTGGCATGGTATCATCATTTCACCCACATAGCATGTGTAAAAGAGTAGAGAGGGTTACGGCAAAAACTGGACACACTTCGTGTACAAACTGGACAATCTCTTTCGAAGTATAAGGGTTTCGGATGAGAACTCATCTGTTACACTGGCACTTCATTTTTTTTAAACTTATTAAAACTCCAGACTTTTTTGCGTTCCGTAAAAACCATTCAAAGCGACGTCATCAATTTTCGAAACTTTCTGACATCATTTGCTATTTTTCAGTCAATTACCGATCTGTTTAGA
>NW_025230044.1:1393-2739 GCF_018294505.1 Triticum aestivum | reverse complement strand
ACTTCATTTTTTTAAATTTATTACAACTCTAGACTTTTTTTGCGTTCCGTACACACCATTCAAAGCGACGTCATCAATTTTCAACACTTTCTGACATCATTTGCTATTTTCAGTCATTTACCGATTTGTTTAGAGAGCTACATGACCGTGAAATTGAAAATCACTACAAAATGAACTCTGAAAATGTCGAAACTTGGCATGGTATCATCATTTCACCCACATAGCATGTGAAAAAGAGTAGAGAGGGTTACGGCAAAAACTGGACGAACTTCGTGTACAAGCTGGACAATCTCTTTCGAAGTATCAGGGTTTGTGACGAGAACTCATCTGTTACATGGGTACTTCATTTTTTTAAACTTATTACAACTCCAGACTTTTTTACGTTCGGTACACACCATTCAAAGCGACGTCATCAATTTTCAAAACTTTCTGACATCATTTGCTATTTTTCAGTCATTTACCGATTTGTTTAGAGAGCTAAATGACCGTGAAATTCGAAATCACTACAAAATGAACTCTGAAAATGTCGAAACTTGGCATGGTATCATCATTTCACCCACATAGCATGTGCAAAAGAGTAGAGAGGGTTACGGCAAAAACTGGACACACTTCGTGTACAAACTGGACAATCTCTTTCGAAGTATAAGGGTTTCGGATGAGAACTCATCTGTTACACTGGCACTTCATTTTTTTTAAATTTATTACAACTCTAGACTTTTTTGCGTTCTGTAAAAACCATTCAAAGCGACGTCATCAATTTTCGAAACTTTCTGACATCATTTGCTATTTTTCAGTAAATTACCGATTTGTTTAGAGAGCTAAATGACCGTGAAATTGAAAATCACTACAAATTGAACTCTGAAAATGTCGAAACTTGGCATGGTATCATCATTTCACCCACATAGCATGCGCAAAAGAGTATAGAGGGTTACGGAAAAAACTGGACGCACCTCGTGTACAAACTGGACAATCTCTTTCGGAGTATCAGGGTTTCGGACGACAACTCATCTATTACACTGGCACTTCATTTTTTTAAATTTATTAGAACTCTAGACTTTTTTTGCGTTCCGTACACACCATTCAAAGCGACGTCATCAATTTTCAACACTTTCTGACATCATTTGCTATTTTCAGTCATTTACCGATTTGTTTAGAGAGCTACATGACCGTGAAATTGAAAATCACTACAAAATGAACTCTGAAAATGTCGAAACTTGGCATGGTATCATCATTTCACCCACATAGCATGTGAAAAAGAGTAGAGAGGGTTACGGCAAAAAGTGGACGAACTTCGTGTACAAGCTGGACAATCTCTTTCGAAGTATCAGGGTTTGTGACGAGAACTC
>NW_025230044.1:0-1383 GCF_018294505.1 Triticum aestivum | reverse complement strand
GCTATTTTTCAGTAAATTACCGATTTGTTTAGAGAGCTAAATGACCGTGAAATTGAAAATCACTACAAATTGAACTCTGAAAATGTCGAAACTTGGCATGGTATCATCATTTCACCCACATAGCATGCGCAAAAGAGTAGAGAGGGTTACGGAAAAAACTGGACGCACCTCGTGTACAAACTGGACAATCTCTTTCGGAGTATCAGGGTTTCGGACGAGAACTCATCTATTACTCTGGCACTTCATTTTTTTAAATTTATTACAACTCTAGACTTTTTTTGCGTTCCGTACACACCATTCAAAGCGACGTCATCAATTTTCAACACTTTCTGACATCATTTGCTATTTTCAGTCATTTACCGATTTGTTTAGAGAGCTACATGACCGTGAAATTGAAAATCACTACAAAATGAACTCTGAAAATGTCGAAACTTGGCATGGTATCATCATTTCACCCACATAGCATGTGCAAAAGAGTAGAGAGGGTTACGGCAAAAACTGGACGAACTTCGTGTACAAGCTGGACAATCTCTTTCGAAGTATCAGGGTTTGTGACGAGAACTCATCTGTTACATGGGTACTTCATTTTTTTAAACTTATTACAACTCCAGACTTTTTTACGTTCCGTACACACCATTCAAAGCGACGTCATCAATTTTCATAACTTTCTAACATCATTTGCTATTTTTCAGTCATTTACCGATTTGTTTAGAGAGCTAAATGAGCGTGAAATTGAAAATCACTACAAAATGAACTCTGAAAATGTCGAAACTTGGCATGGTATCATCATTTCACCCACATAGCATGTGCAAAAGAGTAGAGAGGGTTACGGTAAAAACTGGACACACTTCGTGTACAAACTGGATAATCTCTTTCGAAGTATAAGGGTTTCGGACGAGAACTCATCTGTTACACTGGCACTTCATTTTTTAAACTTATTACAACTCCTGACTTTTTTTGCGTTCCGTACGCACCATTCAAAGCGACATCATCAATTTTCAACCCTTTCTGACATCATTTTGCTATTTTTCAGTCATTTACCGATTTGTTTGGAGAGCTAAATGACCGTGAAATTGAAAATCACTAAAAAATGAACTCTGAAAATGTCGAAACTTGGCATGGTATCATCATTTCACCCACATAGCATGTGCCAAAGAGTAGAGAGGGTTACGGCAAAAACTGGACGCACTTCGTGTACAAGCTAGACAATCTCTTTCGAAGTATCAGGGTTTCTGACGAGAACTCATCTGTGACATGGGCACTTAATTTTTTTAAACTTATTACAACTCCAGACTTTTTTGTGTTCCGTACACACCATTCAAAGCGACGTCATCAATTTTCAAAACTTTCTGACATCATTGGCTATTTTTCAGTCATTTACCG
>NW_025230043.1:0-16953 GCF_018294505.1 Triticum aestivum | reverse complement strand
AGTATAGGAAAAGTCATCCTTACTGGTAGACAAATACTTGATGAATAGAGGACCAGTAGCATTAAATATATTACAGGGTTGAGCTGAGGTTGCTCAACAATTTATTACAAACTCGCGAATATCTTACATAAGGGCGGTTATGACACAGGGGTGTGGTGGCATGCTACTAGCTCGAGATAAAAAGTGGTTGTGGCTAACTTGACTCCTAACTGGCAACTCATCGAGCATCGAGGTGAGGCTCGATGAATTTATTCTGGGGTTGCGGAAGCGGATAATACAGTGACCAAACAGGATCGCACAGGACTGACTGGGACTCCTCTAGGCGTCGGACTCGCTATCAAACTCTTCATCCATGAGATCGCCTTCATCAACATCTGGCCAAATCCACAAGCTAGGTGAGTACTTTGAAAGTACTCGCAAGACAGTTCAGACAAAAGATATAATCAATGAATGCATGAATGCGTCATGAATATGAATAATGATGCTCATTTCAACAATAAGATTATTGCATGACTTGATAAATAAAATAAATAACTGGAAACCGATCGGGTGTCTGGAGCGACGCCTCGAAAGGTAAAGAAATAAAATTCATGCCGCAGTCGGGCGTCTAAGCGACACCACATAAAGGGCTGAAAAGAAATGCCGCAGGCGGGCGTCTTAGCGACACCGCATAAAGGGCTTGAAATACCACAGTCAGAAATCTGAGCGACGTCACAGACAGGGCTTATAAAAGAAATGCCACAGTTGGACATCTGAGCGACGTCACAGATAGGGCTTATAAAAGAAATGCCACAGTCGGACATCTGAGCGATGTCATAGATAGGGCTTATAAAAGAAATGCCACAGTCGGACATCTAAGCGACATCGCAGACAGGGCTTACAATAAAAGTAAATACAAGTATGCCACCGTCGGACGTCTGAGTGACATCACAGACAGGGCTTACAATAAATGTAAAAACAAGTATGCCGCCGTCGGACGTGTGAGCGACATCATAGACAGGGCTTACAATAAATGTAAATACAAGTATGCCGCCGTCGGACGTCTGAGCGACATCACAGACAGGGCTGGTAACAAATGTGTAACAAGATTAGTCCATCCACAAGAATAATCTTTTAACCAGATTTATCACACATGTAGTCCACCGGAGATTTGTCACTGAGACTGATATCTGACAAGATAAGATGAATACAGTACTTGGACAAGTACAAGATGATTTAAAGAATTTGAGACTCTGCAGAGTTTGTATGAACTGACCACAGCCAACGGATTTCCGTAGTCACGAATGGACTAGTTCCGTTTATGATATTTCGGTAGAAACACATTTAACTAGTACACACCCATTTCACCTCACGATGCCAGGAAATCACCCTGGACAACGTCCAAGAAAAACCTTGAGACGGGGAGGTCACAACCTCGAATAGCATGGGATCAAATTTCTATACGCGCGCTCTAAGGGGTGCCCCCCTCTCGGTCCCAACCGGAAACACCCATGCCCCCTGACCGGATGACGGGCTTTAATCCAGGGCCATGGAACCCTCATCCCGGCCTCTCTATTTGGTGTGTACCAGGACAACGGTTTGCAATTTACTAAGCCATATTCCTTTCGGAAAACATGTGATAGTACAGGAAGGAAATGAATGGAAACGTGATTTGATTCACGACGACACGGAAGTCAAATAATCTGGCATAAGACTGGCATGTCACAACACTGCCATCTTTCCCATCCTCATGCCATCACATGGCCATGCAAATATGTATCCAACAACATAATGCTTTCCGAAACTTACTTTCCACTTATGTGCATGAAATATAACATTCAAAGAAATGTTCATAAACATGCCATGACTATACTAAAATGCAAACATGCAACAACCACTCATCATATCAAGAGTTCAAACATGCTTGCCTGGTTCGGAGTAGTCGGAGTTTAACTATGTGAAGTTTGCCGCTCCGTCACCTCCTCCGGTATCTGCCGTATAAGAAAAATACGTACGCAACGTAAATACCGTGGGTGTACAGAAAAGTGTTCCAAATATTTTTCAAATAGATATGACAAAAAAACTAGACAGAAAAATAAAGGTGACAGAAAAGGAATCAATCAAAAATCATGTTCTGTTTAAAAGTTATAAGAGTTTTGGTCCAAGGACCCATCTGTAAAGAAACAGAAAACTTCCAGGGGGTCTTGCGGAAAAATCCAGAAAACGGTTCGTTTAAAAGAAACGACTGAGAGGCTGACAGGCGGGCTCCGCCTGTCGGGTTTGAATTTTCAAACAGGGAAAACAGGGCGCGACGGTGCCCGAGAGGTGCGGTGGTCGCCGGCGGCGATCCACGACGAGGCAGGGGGATCGGATGGTACCTTCGTGATCAGTGCACCTTTCCACGTCTGTGGGTGGTGGTGGTGGTCGCCGGCGAGCACTGTGTCGACGGCGGCCCTTGCTTAGGAGGACGGCGGTTCGGGCAGTCGTGGATCTCACGGGAGGGAGCTGCGGGGATCAAATAGGAGTGGGGGTTAGTCTCCTAGTTGCTCGAGAGGGTTGCTAACGAGGTTAGGGCGCCGGAGACGGCCTCACCGGAGTGAATCGAGGTGGAGGCCGAGGCGGAACGAGGTGGCCAGAGTTGAGGAAGAAGGGCCCCTCGAGGCTCTTCCAGTGGCTAGGCGGGGTCTGGTGAGGTGGTGGAGTTGTGCGGGGCGACAGCAAGCTCGGGGGGTGCTATTTATAGCCGGCCCGAGGCGGTTGCCGTGAACGGATAAGTCCGGCGAGTGATTACGGCGGCGCTATGGCTGGACGGTCGTCTTAGGAGCTTGAGCATCATCTAGGTGAAGCAGTGGTGCCATTTCAGGGTCCAACTCAGCATGGGAGGGCTGGTTATGGCCTGTCCTCGACGGAACGGCCGCACGGCATGTTGGTGGCAGAGAACGCACTCTGCGCATGCCAGGCCACAGCGACGGTGCTGCATGCGTGCGCTGGCAAGGAGGTGGCCACGAGGAGCCCTCAGGAGGTTTGGGCGGCGCCAAACGGCGTTCTGCCGCGGTGTTGTCCCTTGTTGGCCGTTACAGTGGTTCTGCCGCCGCGGGACACGCCGGCGCTGGCGGGCCAGGGCGCCACAGACGCCAGGAAGGCGCCAAGCGCGCGTGTGGTGCTCCGAACAAGAGGGAGGGGCTGCGAGCATCGAGCCAAATGCACAGTGGGCATGTGACTGAAGTTCTGACGGAAAAACGACACTGAAACTCTGAATTTACTGAATATGAACAGAAACAGTGCATGTCAAGTGTTCGACAGAATGACTCTGGCATGTACGGATTTTTCCTTGAGCTGATTTTTGGTGGAGAGGTCTCTCATTGCAACTTGAGGTTGCCTGAATTTTGGTGGAATTTTTGGAGAAGTGTAGATATGAATTTCACCAAATTTGGCAAATCTGGTCCAAACTTGCAGAGAGTGAAATTTGAAATCTTTGAAAAGAAGAAGAGTGGATTAAGATGGTTCTAGGTTGTGGGTACTAAGGACTATCCAGGGGAGTTGGTTTGTGATCAAGAATCAAAGGCATTAGGGTACTTTCTTTGCAAATCACCTAGGCTCAAAAGAAAGGATAGAATTATTTTGGAAAAAGAAATATTGGAATAAAATCCAAAAATGGATTTTATTAGTTTGGACAGAATGTTTGGGTTGCACCAAAGGGGTTTTGGGAAAGTTTTACCATAAGAGGCATGGTAAACAAGAATGGATGAAAAATCAAATGAAGGCCCAAAAATCAAAAAGGTTTTCTTTTTAGAAGAAATTAAATCCAAGAAAAGATTTTTGAGAGGGCAAACTTAGAAGAGGGTTTTTAAGAAGGGTTTAAATGACCTTCTTCAAACCAAGCAAGGCTTTCTCTGAAAACAAAAACCACAAAATTTTTGGAGTGTCACAGCACCTACCCCCTTAGGAAAAATCTCGTCCCCGAGATTTCAGCTGATCCTTAAACAGGTGTGGGTGCTCTGTTCGGTGAAAATCCTCGCTCTCCCAAGTTGCTTCATTCTCGGTGTGATTGCTCCACTGAGCTCTGAAAAACTTGATGATTTCTGTCGGGTCCTCCTCTCAGACTCTTCTAATATTTTTATTGGCTGCTCCCGGTAGGTGAGGTCTGGTTGCACGTCAATATTCTCATGTGATACTTGCTTCTCTGGGTTGCTCACGTATTTTCTCAACTGTGAGATGTGAAACATGTTGTGGATACCGGATAAATCTCCGGGTAGGTCTAGCTGGTAAGCTACCGTGCCTCTTCGGGCCACTATATGAAATGGTCCAATGAATCTTAGTGCTAGCTTTCCCTTAATCCTGAATCGCTGTAGACCCTTCATAGGAGAAACTCTTAGGTATACCAATTCTCCAGGTTCAAAACTGATTTCCCGATTCTTTCGGTCGTAATAACTCTTTTGCCGACTTTGAGCTGTTTTGAGTTGATCTCTAATCGTCGTAACTTTCTCCTCGGCCTCCTTGAGCATATCTGGGCCGAAGATATGGTTGTCTTTGGTCTCTGACCAATTTAGCGGAGTACGACATCTTCTCCCATATAGAGCTTCAAAGGGTGCCATTTGCAAGCTAGCTTGATAACTGTTGTTGTATGCGAACCTTGCATATGGCAAACTTTCTTCCCAACTGTTCCCGTAGGTGAGGACACAGGCTCTTAGCATGTCTTCTAGGATTTGGTTTACGCGTTCAGTCTGCCCATCAGTCTGGGGATGGTATGTGGTACTGAAGGCTAGCTGGGTTCCCAGTGCTTGTTGTAGGTGATCCCAAAATCTAGAGACGAACCGTGTGCCCCTGTCAGATATGATAGTCTTTGGGACTCCATGCAGGCAGACGATACGGGCAAGATAAAGTCTGGCCAGCCTCTGAGTGGTGTGAATTGTCTTCACTGGAATAAAATGTGCCACTTTAGTTAATCTGTCGGTTATGACCCATATGGTATCGTTTCCGTGTCGTGACCGTGGCAGTCCAACAATGAAATCCATTCCAATCTCGTCCCACTTCCACTCAGGTATCTTGTTTGGTTGTAATAGCCCGGCTGGTTTCTGGTGTTCGTCCTTGATACGTTGACAAGAGTCACAACATGCAATGAACGTGGCTATATCTCTCTTCATACTGTGCCACCAAAAATTTTCCTGAAGGTCTTTGTACATTTTTGTCCCTCCAGGATGGATTGAATACAAAGTTGTGTGACTTTCAGCCAATATCTGTTGTTTGAGGTCCTTGATATTTGGTACGCATAGTCTCTCTCCGTACCACAATATTCCTTGTTCATCTATGTTGAATTCTGAGGCTCTTCCCAAACTCACTTTCCTTTTTATGCCCTCAATGCTGGGGTGTCTGTGCTGGGCTTCCTTGATCTTTTCCATCAAGGTAGGCTGTATTTCTATATTCGACACATTGCCTTCGGTAACCATTATTAAATTGAGTCTGGCAAATTCCTATTGAAATTCTGGCCTCAACTTTGGTATACTGTCGTCGTCTGTGCTGGGATTCCGAGTAAGTGCATCTGCCACAACATTTGCTTTTCCGGGATGATAGTGGATTCCAACATCATAATCCTTCACCAACTCTAACCAGCGTCGTTGCCGTAAATTTAGTTCCGGCTGTGCGAAAATATACTTAAGACTCTTATGGTCTGTGTATATCTCACAATGATTTCCAAGTAGGAAGTGTCTCCATTCCTTGAGTGCATGGATGACCGCTGCTAATTCCAAGTCATGAGTGGGATAATTCTCCTCATGCTTGCGAAGTTGTCTGGAGACATACGCACCTACCTTGCCTTCTTGCATCAATACGCATCCGAGGCCTTTCCGGGATGCGTCACAATATACCTCAAAATTCTTGTGTATATCTGGCACAATTAGTACTGGTTCCATTGTTAATTTGCTTTTTAGCTCTTGGAAGCTTTTCTCACATGCTTCTGTCCATTCAAACTTCTTGCCTTTCTTGAGCAATTGTGTCATGGGCTTTGCCGTAGTGGAGAATCCATCAATAAATCTCCGATAATAGCCTGCCATTCCCAAGAAACTTCGTACGTCCGTTACGTTAGCTGGTGGTTTCCAGCCAAGTACGGCCTTGACTTTTTCCGGGTCTACTGCAATACCTTCTTGGGTTAGCACGTGGCCCAGGAAACCCACCTGTCTTATCCAAAATTCGCATTTGCTGAATTTGCCGTACAGTTGATGTTTCCTGAGTTCTCCGAGTACAATCCTGAGATGTTCGGCGTGCTCTTCTGGTGTTTTGGAGTATATCAAAATATCATCGATGAATACCACAACAAACTTGTCCATATACTTCATAAATACTTTGTTCATGAGGTGAACAAAATATGCGGGGGCGTTGGTTAGCCCAAATGGCATCACTGTGAACTCATACAACCCATATCTGGAAGTGAAGGCGGTCTTGGGAATATATTCTGTTCGCACCTTTAATTGATGGTATCCTGATCTCAAGTCAATTTTTGAGAAGAATTTGGCCTGTGCGAGCTGATCAAATAAATCATTTATTCGGGGCATTGGGTATTTGTTCTTGATTGTGACCATGTTGAGAGCTCGATAATCAATGCACAATCTCAGTGTTCCATCCTTTTTCTTGGCAAATAAAATTGGAGAACTCCAAGGTGAGGAACTGGCTCGAATGTATCCTTTCTCCAATAATTCTTTTATTTGCTTCTTTACTTCCACCAATTCGTATGGTGTCATTCTGTATGGTTTCTTGTAAATGGGAGCGGTTCTGGGTGCTAGCTCAATGCCGAATTCTATCTCTCGGTCCGGTGGCATGCCTGGTAGTTCTTCTGGAAATACGTCTGGAAATTCACATACTACTGGAACCTTGTTCAGCTCAGAAACGTCCACCTTGTTTAATCTCGGTTGCCGAGGTATTTGTCTCCCTTTGACTGAAACTTTTATTTTCTTCCCATTATGGTGTGTGAGAATCACGGTCCGGTTGAAGCAGTCAATAAAACCTTTGTTGGTGGTTAACCAATCCATCCCTAGGATGACATCCAGTCTGTTGCTTTCCAATACAATAAGGTTTGCGTAAAACTTCAATCCTTCAAATTCAATAATCACACCTTGACAGTAACTCTGGGTCACTTGCTTAATTCCAGGGGACTTGATGATCATTGATTTTTCCAAGGGAAGCATCGAAAAAATTATTTTGCAAAGCCAAACTCTTCGAAATGAATGAGTGAGAAGCTCCAGAATCAAACAAAACCATGGTAGGTATTGTGTTGACGGGGTACGTACCGAGTACTATATCTGGGGCGTTCTGTGCTTCCTCTCGGGTCACGTGGTTCAGGTGACCTTTCCGGTGGTTGTTATTGGGGTTGAAATTGCTTCACTTTGGCGCTGAATTATTGTCACCATTATTGGGCTTCGGGGTTGAGTTCCTTGGCTTGGGGCACTGCTTGGCATAGTGCCCTTCTTCTCCACAAGCGTAACAAGTAACGCCTGGGCAATAGGTGAACTCCTTGTCTCTTGCATGGAAATTCTTGATTGGGAGTGAATTATCCGTCGGGGTTTTGTGTATTCCACCCTTCTGAAATTCCGTCTTGCTTCTGGGATTGCGAGCAAAAGTTGTCTGGTCCCTTTTGCGTTTGCGGAAATCTTCCAGGCTATGTCGCTCATTTTCCAGAGTAATGGCCTTATCCACCAGTGTTTTAAAATCTGGGAAGGTATGCACAACCAGCTGGCATTTAAGGGCGGGTGCCAGGCCTTCCAGGAATTTTTCCATCTTCTTGCTCTCAGTCATGCGCTCTTCATTGGCGTAGCAAGACAGCAGAGTAAATTGGCTGTTGTATTCTAACACTGTCATGGTCCTTTGCTTGAGGTCATCAAATTCTCTCTTCTTGATTTTCATAACACTCTTAGGAATGTGTGCCCCATGAAAACCTTCTTTGAAATCCTCCCAGGTTATTTGATTTTTGTTGGGGTGCATGTGCAGGAAGTTTTCCCACCATGATGCGGCTGCTCCCGTGAGGTAATGTGGTGCATACAATACTTTTTCACGGTCTGGACACTGTGCAATAATTAATTTTCTCTCCATGTCTTGAAGCCAATCATCGGCCTCAAGAGGCTTGTCAGTGTGAGAAAATGTTGGAGGACGCGTCTTCTGTAACTCAGATAATTTGGATTGCTGCTGATACTGACCACGATTACTTCCCATATTGATGAATTGGCTCATCATTTCCTGGTGTTGTTGCTGACTCTGTTCATATAGACGACACACTTGAGTGAAAGTTGTTTCACTGTCCGGTTGACTTGTCTGTCCCTGAGTGAAATTGTGGTTTTGTGGTGTGCCTTAATTTTCTTTTGGCTGATTTGGCATGGAGCGCGTCCAAGGACGAGACATCTTTCACTCTGGGGATATATTTGGTGAAACTTGTAAGACAAGAAAGAGAGTCGCAAAAGTCAATAAAATCACACACAAAGAAAATTTTAAAACTCCAGGATATTTTTGAAAACACACGATTTCACGCGGAGAAGGACTATTACATATCTTACACGCAAGCATAATTATACATTACATCACTCAGGATATGCGTACATAATCCTGACATGTTATTTAAACTAGTGCACTTCTCCAGATCCTACATGATGCGCAAACAGGCTACTTCTCACAACCTATGTACAGATAAACATATTACACAAGTCGGTACATCGCATGGCGTCTACGCGTACTCAGTCGGAGATGGTGAGGATCTCCCTTGGCCTGCCAAGGGTGAGACGCAGTGACGCTGGGGAATCAACTTCCTCCTTGCTAATAGGTTCCAGACGAGGAACGCTGCGCTGAGCTGATGGAGCAGGTGTCGTAGGCGGAGTAACCTGAATAAGAGTGGGCGGAATAGGTGGAGTAGCACGTATGGGAGTGGGTGCAAAAAGTGGTGCAGCGCGAACGGCAGTGGGTGCAATAGCCTGGTTAAATTCCTCAGTGGTAGGCAGGCGACGTGCAGTGGCGAGAATGGTAGGTGAATGAGAAGCTGAGGACGAGATAAAAGTCAGCGGTGGAGCGGTGTGTAGGAGTTCCCTCCTGTTAGCAGCACAGCCATGAACTGAGTCCATGCGGGCAGCTACAAGGTCGTCCACCGTGCTATCGAAGGCTGCCTCCAGGGCTCGGAGGTACTCGACAAGCATCTCAAAGGCCTCGTCTCGCTCTCCTCTGGGGCAAGAGAATGAGTAGTGACAGGTGTAAGGCACATGGCATGGAAGGTAGCGGTAGCGATGGGTCTTCATTGCAGGAAGGACATCCCGAAGACGAGCTATCGCCTCGCGGGCAGCCATCTGCATAGCATGCCTCTTTGTAGGCATGGCTCTCCCCAAGAAATGGAAGCGGCGCATCTCAACACGCCCTCCCTTGAATTGCACCGCGGCCTGGTGCATGGTCAGACTGTCGTTGATCTTGTGCGGATAAAGTGTGAAGACTGGGCGCATGGATGGCCCCATCGCGACCTGAACGATGAAGGAGAGGAGTTTGACGAACCCCTCAGGCACGTTGGTGAACATTTGAGACTCGCAGTCGTTGCCAGCCATCTACAAAAGTAGGCAAAAAATCTGAGTGATCAGATCATAAATTTTATGCTGACTGTCAGAAAAATGACTACATTTATAAAAACATGAATAAACTCTGTCATGCTAATAACCAATTAGCGATCGCACCTAGTGGCTTCCTACAGTCAACCTGGCTCTGGTTACCAAGTCTGTCACGACCGGTTTTCCAATAAAATAATTATTGAGAAAATCGATCTTTAAATCCCAGTATAGGAAAAGTCATCCTCACTGGTAGACAAATACTTGATGAACAGAGGACCAGTAGCACTAAATATATTACAGGGTTGAGCTGAGGTTGCTCAACAATTTATTACAAACTCGCCAATATCTTACATAAGGGCGGTTATGACACAGGGGTGTGGTGGCATGCTACAAGCTCGAGATAAAAAGTGGTTGTGGATAACTTGACTGCTAACTGGCAACTCATCGAGCGTCGAGGTGAGGCTCGATGAATTTATTCTGGGGTTGCGGAAGCGGATAATACAGTGACCAAACAGGATCGCACGGGACTGACTGGGACTCCTCTAGGCGTCTGACTCGCTATCAAACTCTTCATCCATGAGATCGCCTTCATCAACATCTGGCCAAATCCACAAGCCAGGTGAGTACTTTGAAAGTACTCGCAAGATAATTCGGACAAAAGATATAATCAATGAATGCATGAATGCGTCATGAATATGAATAATGATGCTCATTTCAATAATAAGATTATTGCATGACTTGATAAATAAAATAAATAACAGAAAACCGATCGGGTGTCTGGAGCGACGCCTCGAAAGGTAAAGAAATAAAATTCATGCAGCAGTCGTCCGTCTAAGCGACACCACATAAAGGGCTTAAAAGAAATGCCGCAGTCGGGCGTCTTAGAGACACCGCATAAAGGGCTTAAAAGAAATACCACAGTCAGACATCTGAGCAACGTCACAGACAGGGCTTACAAAAGAAATGCTACAGTCGGACATCTGGGCGACGTCACAGACAGGGCTTATAAAAGAAATGCCACAGTCGGACATCTGAGCGACGTCACAGACAGGGCTTATAAAAGAAATGCCACAGTCGGACATCTGAGCGACATCGCAGACAAGGCTTACAATAAAAGTAAATACAAGTATGCCACCGTCGGACGTCTGAGCGACATCACAGACAGGGCTTACAATAAATGTAAAAACAAGTATGCCGCCGTCGGACGTCTGAGCGACATCACAGACAGGGCTTACAATAAATGTAAATACAAGTATGCCGCTATCGGACGTCTGAGCGACATCACAGACAGGGCTGGTAACAAATGTGAATAACAAGATTAGTCCATCCACAAGAATAATCTTTTAACCGGATTTATCACACATGTAGTCCACCGGAGATTTGTCACTGAGACTGATATCTGACAAGATAAGATGAATACAGTACTTGGACAAGTACAAGATGATTTAAAGAATTTGAGACTCTGCAGAGTTTGTATGAACTGACCACAGCCAACGGATTTCCGTAGTCACGAATGGACTAGTTCCGTTTATGGTATTTCGGTAGAAACACATTTAACTAGTACACACCCATTTCACCTCATGATGCCAGGAAATCACCCTGGACAACGTCCAAGAAAAACCTTGAGACGGGGAGGTCACAACCTCGAATAGCATGGGATCAAATTTCTATACGCGCGCTCTAAGGGGTGCTCCCCTCTCGGTCCCAACCGGAAACACCCATGCCCCCTGACCAGATGACGGGCTTTAATCCAGGGCCATGGAACCCTCATCCCGGCCTCTCTATTTGGTGTGTACCAGGAAAATGGTTTGCAACTTACTAAGCCATATTCCTTTCGGAAAACATGTGATAGTACAGGAAGGAAATGAATGGAAATGTGATCTGATTCACGATGACACGGAAGTCGAATAATCTAGCATAAGACTGGCATGTCACAACACTGCCATCTTACCCATCCTCATGCCATCACATGGCCATGCAAATATGTATCCAACAACATAATGCTTTCCGAAACTTACTTTCCAGTTATGTGCATGAAATATAACATTCAAAGAAATGTTCATCAACATGCCATGACTATACTAAAATGCAAACATGCAACAACCACTCATCATATCAAGAGTTCAAACATGCTTGCCTGGTTTGGAGTAGTCGGAGTTTAACTGTGTGAATTTTGCAGCTCCGTCACCTCCTCCGGTATCTGCAGTATAAGAATAATACGTACGCAACGTAAATACCGTGAGTGTACAGAAAAGTGTTCCAAATATTTTTCAAATAAGTATGACAAAAAACTAGACTGAAAAGTAAAGGTGACAGAAAAGGAATCAATCAAAAATCATTTTCTGTTTAAAAGTTATAAGAGTTTTGGTCCAATGACCCATCTGTAATGAAACAGAAAACTTCCAGGGGGTCCTGCCGAAAAATCTAGAAAACGGTTCGTTTAAAAGAAACGACTGAGAGGCTGACAGGCGGGCTCCACCTGTCAGGTTTGAATTTTCAAACGGGGAAAACAGGGCGCGATGGTGCCCGAGAGGTGCGGTGGTCGCAGGCGGTGATCCACGGCGAGGCAGGGGGATCGGACGGTACCTTCGTGATCAGTGCACCTTTCCGCGTCTGTGGGTGGTGGTGGTGGTCGCGGGCAAGCACTGTGTCGACGGTGGCCCTTGCTCCGACGGACGGCGGTTCGGGCAATCGTGGATCTCGTCGGAGGGAGTTGCGGGGATCAAATAGGAGTGGGGGTTAGTCTCCTAGTTGCTCGAGAGGGTTGCTGACGAGGTTAGGGCGCCGGAGACGGCCTCATCGGAGTGAATCAAGGTGGAGGCCGAGGCGGAATGAGGTGGCCGGAGTTGAGGAAGAAGGGCCCCTCGAGGCTCTTCCAGTGGCTAGGCGGGGTCTGGTGAGGTGGTGGAGTTGTGCGGGGGCGAGAGCAAGCTCGGGGGGTGCTATTTATAGCCGGCCCGAGGCAGTTGCCGTGAACGGATAAGTCCGGCGAGTGACTACGGTGGCGCTGTGGTTGGACGGTTGGCTTAGGAGCTTGAGCATCATCTAGGTGAAGCAGTGGTGCCATTTCAGGGTCCAACTCAGCACGGGAGGGTTGGTTATGGCCTGTCCTCGACGGAACGGCCGCACGGCACGTCAGCGGCAGAGAACACACTCTGCGCGTGTCAGGCCACGGCGACGGTGCTGCATGCGTGCGCTGGCAAGGAGGTGGCCACGCGCAGCCCTCAGGAGGTTTGGGCGGCGCCGAACGGCGTTCTGCCGCGTTGTTGTCCCCTGTCGGCCGTTAATGTGGTTTTGCCGCCTTGGGACACGCCGGCGCAGGCGGGCCAGGGCGCCACCGACGCCAGGAAGGCGCCAAGCGCGCGTGTGGTGCTCCGGACAAGAGGGAGGGGCTGCGAGCATCGAGCCAAATGCATAGTGGGCATGTGACTGAAGTTCTGATGGTGAAACGACACTGAAACTCTGAATTTACTGAATATGAACAGAAACAGTGCATGCCAAGTGTTCGACAGAATGACTCTGGCATGTAGGGATTTTTCCTTGAGCTGATTTTTGGTGGAGAGGTCTCTCATTGCAACTTGAGGTTGCCTGAATTTTGGTGGAATTTTTGGAGAAGTGTAGATATGAATTTCACCAAATTTGGCAAATCTGGTCCAAACTTGCAGAGAGTGAAATTTGAAAATCTTTGAAAAGAAGAAGAGTGGATCAAGATGGTTCTAGGTTGTGGGTACTAAGGACTATCCAGTGGAGTTGGTTTGTGATCAAGAATCAAAGGCATTAGGGTACTTGCTTTGCAAATCACCTAGGCTCAAAAGAAAGGACAGAATTATTTTGGAAAAAGAAATAATTGGAATAAAATCCAAAACTGGATTTTATTAGTTTGGACAGAATGTTTGGGTTGCACCAAAGGGGTTTTGGGGAAGTTTTACCATAAGAGGCATGGTAAACAAGAATGGATCAAAAATCAAATGAAGGCCCAAAAATAAAAAAGGTTTTCTTTTTAGAAGAAACTAAATCCAAGAAAAGATTTTTGAGAGGGAAAACTTAGAACAGGGTTTTTAAGAAGGGTTTAAATGACCTTCTTCAAACCAAGCAAGGCTTTGTCTGAAAACAAAAACTACAAAAATTTTGGAGTGTCACATCGGCCTTCTAAGGACCATGCTCTCTGGTTTATATAGACACCGGAGAGCTAGGGTTTACATGGAGTCGGTTTACAAGGAAGGAAACATAATATCCGGATCGCCAAGCTTGTCTTCCATGCAAAGGAGAGTCCCATCCGGACACGAGCCGAAGTCTTGAGTCTTGTATCTTGACGCTTCTATAGTCCGGACGATGTATATAGTCCGGCTGTCCGGATACCCCCCTATCCAGGACTCCCTCAGTAGCCCCTGAACCAGGCTTCAATGATGATGAGTCCGGCGCACAGTCTTGTTTTCGGCATTGCAAGGCGGGTTCCTCCTCTGAATACTCCAAGGTTACCATCGAACACGTAGACCGTGTCCGGATCTGCAAAATGATCGTCACATACCACCATAGAGAGAACGATACTCCAGCTGACAACTTCTAGACACGTGACATGCTATTAGGGCAAGGTCATTATTCAAACCGTTTTTCACAACCAGCCACAGCGCGTATTGCGAGGCGGTTTCCTTGACACGTCCTGTCAAAGAAGAGATCATGTCCCCTTATCGCGGGATTCTCATCAATACGGGTATGGGTAATTCCCCCGTGCCATCAATCGTGGCGCTTGGGAAGTAAGTGATTCTCAACAGGCTAGTGGGGAGGCGCGCCGCTTTCGTCGCCTCTATAAATGGATAAGAGTTCCTCATTTTTACCCACACCTTCTTTCCCCCTCGCATACTCTTGCCCCTTCGAGCTCCAGCGCCCTAGTCCAGGTTTTCCCCGCACAGTTAGTCATGTCCGGAGCAGGAGGCAAGTGGGCGGCTTCCACCGTGACGGAGAAGAAGATCATGAATCTCCGGACAGCCGGATACTTGGCCGCGGACATAGCGCACCGGCTACCAGACGAGCGGCAGGTCATTCCGACTCCAGGACCCCACGAGAGGGTCTTGTTCCTAGCCCACTTCGTCCGTGGACTGGGGTTTCCACTCCACCCCTTCGTCTGCGGGGTTAGGTTCTACTACGGGCTAGACTTTCATGATCTAGCTTCGAACTTCGTCCTCAACATCTCGGTGTTCATCGTCGTGTGCGAGGCCTTCCTCCGCGTCAAGCCGCATTTCGGCTTGTGGCTCCAAACCTTCTGCGTGAAGCCTAAGATTGTTAGTGGCCAGCAAGCAGAGTGCGGAGGAGCCATGGTGAGCAAAATGCCTAATGTCACATGGCCTGACGGCTCCTTTGCGGAAACCGTGAAGGGGTGGCAATCGGGGTGGTTCTACATCACCGAGCCACGCGACGCCAACTGGGCGCCAGCCCCGAGTTCCGATCTGGAACCCCTATGCGGCTCACCTCCTGGGAACAGAAGGGCCTACAATGAAGGACATGAAGGACCGGACTCATCAACTGCGTCAAAGGCATGAAGGACAAGAACATCAAGCTTGTCAACATGGTCCAAGTCATGCTCATCTGCCTGATCTTGCCGTGCCAAAGGCGGGCATTCAATTTGTGGGAATTCGTTCCGGTCGAACACCGGACGCTCCAGAGGCTCTACAACATGAAGCACAAGAACGCATGGAAGGCGTTGTTCAAGGCCACCGAGGTACCTCCTCTCATAACCGAGGACCGCAGGCTCCACGCCGCACGGCAACCTACCCAGGTAAGTTCTCAGGCCGCCGCCGGGTCCGGTTCTTCCCAATGTATTCATGGGGGAATTCCTAAGTGATTGTGTATTTGTTTTAGGAGTATGTGGAGACAGCGGAGCGGATCAACAGTCCGGCTCCGTTGCCGGAAAGCCCAGCCAATGATCTTCTGACGAAGATGCTGGTCCCGTTGCCCTATAAGGGGCCGGAGAAGAAGGCTGACAAGAAGGCCCCGAGGACCCGAAAGGGTCTCCGAAGTAAGGTTGCGCAAGCCTCGTCCGAAGATGATGAGGCGCACTCCTCCCCCGAAGGGGAAGAAGAAGAAGAAGAGGCCATCCTGTCCGGAAACGATGGGGGTCGGAGATGGTGAATCAGGGGGCCAGGAGAGGTCCCCGGCGTAAGGGCGTCATACCCTTGTCATCTGATGACGACGAGGCGGATTCCTCCCGCGGAGGCGGGGAGGAAGAAGGAGAAACACCACCTCCCCGTGTCTGGGGAGGGAAGAAGAGGAAGGCCGCCCTGGTGGGGGAGACTGGGACGTCCAAGAAGGGAAAAGCATCCCTTCCGGACTACTCCGCCACCATTGCCGATAGCGAGGAAGGGTGGCTGCCCAGAAAGAAGCCCCTCGTGGGGTCGTCAGTATCCGCACTCAATCATAATTTTCACTTCATAATTTTGTTTACAATGCCGAACTTGTATACAGTCCGGCTAGGGCCCATCCGGAAGTGTCGTCTTCGGACGGGTCCTTGAGTGAGTCAGCAATGAACTCACTCCCGACGGCCACTACTCCTCGGCCTGTGGATGACACAGAGTTGTTGTCCCAAAGGCTCCCGATGATGGCGGAGGTGGCCCTGGAGGCGCCTCAAGGCGGTGTCCCAGGCGTCGGACTCGCGGGGTTCAAGGTCCCCGCGGATCGCGTCGATGAGAGCCACGGCAGGCCGGGCTCTCAGCCGAACACTGTTCCGGAGCCTTCAGTGGTTCCGGACTTAGGCGGGCAGCCCCTCGTTATGGAGGGAGGGCCGTCTATATCAAGGACTTCCGTTGCGCCCCAGGCGCCGGATTGTCTGCTAGAAGCCCTTCGAGGCGCTTCCCTAGATGAAGAGCACCATACTCTCATGAGTGCGGTGATTCAGAAGGTATCTTCCGCCAAGAGCGGACTAACCGAAGCCTGCACCAACCTCCTAACAGGCTTTGAGGTAAGTAGTAAAAATGTGTTAAATCACCACCTGATAGGTAGTAGCCCCTGATACTCTGTTTGGTGTTCGGAAAGAGAAACCAAACGGAGGGTCAATTATAATCCGCAGGAATCTAACAATAAGTAAATAAACAGGCTGTGGTGCTGGCCACTGCTGCTCGCACAGCCGAAATCGCCGGCCTGACGCAGGATTTAGAGCGGGCACAGGGAGAGCTCGGCCTCGCGAGGAGGCAGCTCAAAGAGAACAAAGGTGAATGATATCCCTCTCTCATATAATAAATAGGAAATAAAATTTGATTATGCTAACGACGAGACGTCGTGATGTGGTAATAGAGGCCGCCACCGAAGTGGCGTCTCTCAAGAAGGCGCTGTCCGAGGCCGAACACAAAGCGGCCTTGGAACTCAAGGAGCACAAAAAGCAAGAGACCCGAGTGGGCGAGGTACAAGAAGAGCTCCAAGA